>NW_027141176.1:52500-60000 GCF_036365525.1 Heterodontus francisci
GCTGCCACTTTTATTTGGCCCACGCCTTGAGTTGGTGTCTGTCCTCTCGCCTTGCCAACTAACTAGGACTACGGATGCTTCCCAACGTTTCGCCGTCAACTACGGCTTCATCAGGGGAACTGTGTTATGGCAGCACTTGGACCAGGCACAACAGAAGGCGTGTCACTTTCAAGTTAGGTTTAGGGTTAGCGGGCAGTTTTGTGCTTAGGTACTCATTTCTAGAGTTTAGTTTCACGAGAAGCTGCCACTTTTATTTGGCCCACGCCTTGAGTTGGTGTCTGTCCTCTCGCCTTGCCAACTAACTAGGACTACGGATGCTTCCCAACGTTTCGCCGTCAACTACGGCTTCATCAGGGGAACTGTGTTATGGCAGCACTTGGACCAGGCACAACAGAAGGCGTGTCACTTTCAAGTTAGGTTTAGGGTTAGCGGGCAGTTTTGTGCTTAGGTACTCATTTCTAGAGTTTAGTTTCACGAGAAGCTGCCACTTTTATTTGGCCCACGCCTTGAGTTGGTGTCTGTCCTCTCGCCTTGCCAACTAACTAGGACTACGGATGCTTCCCAACGTTTCGCCGTCAACTACGGCTTCATCAGGGGAACTGTGTTATGGCAGCACTTGGACCAGGCACAACAGAAGGCGTGTCACTTTCAAGTTAGGTTTAGGGTTAGCGGGCAGTTTTGTGCTTAGGTACTCATTTCTAGAGTTTAGTTTCACGAGAAGCTGCCACTTTTATTTGGCCCACGCCTTGAGTTGGTGTCTGTCCTCTCGCCTTGCCAACTAACTAGGACTACGGATGCTTCCCAACGTTTCGCCGTCAACTACGGCTTCATCAGGGGAACTGTGTTATGGCAGCACTTGGACCAGGCACAACAGAAGGCGTGTCACTTTCAAGTTAGGTTTAGGGTTAGCGGGCAGTTTTGTGCTTAGGTACTCATTTCTAGAGTTTAGTTTCACGAGAAGCTGCCACTTTTATTTGGCCCACGCCTTGAGTTGGTGTCTGTCCTCTCGCCTTGCCAACTAACTAGGACTACGGATGCTTCCCAACGTTTCGCCGTCAACTACGGCTTCATCAGGGGAACTGTGTTATGGCAGCACTTGGACCAGGCACAACAGAAGGCGTGTCACTTTCAAGTTAGGTTTAGGGTTAGCGGGCAGTTTTGTGCTTAGGTACTCATTTCTAGAGTTTAGTTTCACGAGAAGCTGCCACTTTTATTTGGCCCACGCCTTGAGTTGGTGTCTGTCCTCTCGCCTTGCCAACTAACTAGGACTACGGATGCTTCCCAACGTTTCGCCGTCAACTACGGCTTCATCAGGGGAACTGTGTTATGGCAGCACTTGGACCAGGCACAACAGAAGGCGTGTCACTTTCAAGTTAGGTTTAGGGTTAGCGGGCAGTTTTGTGCTTAGGTACTCATTTCTAGAGTTTAGTTTCACGAGAAGCTGCCACTTTTATTTGGCCCACGCCTTGAGTTGGTGTCTGTCCTCTCGCCTTGCCAACTAACTAGGACTACGGATGCTTCCCAACGTTTCGCCGTCAACTACGGCTTCATCAGGGGAACTGTGTTATGGCAGCACTTGGACCAGGCACAACAGAAGGCGTGTCACTTTCAAGTTAGGTTTAGGGTTAGCGGGCAGTTTTGTGCTTAGGTACTCATTTCTAGAGTTTAGTTTCACGAGAAGCTGCCACTTTTATTTGGCCCACGCCTTGAGTTGGTGTCTGTCCTCTCGCCTTGCCAACTAACTAGGACTACGGATGCTTCCCAACGTTTCGCCGTCAACTACGGCTTCATCAGGGGAACTGTGTTATGGCAGCACTTGGACCAGGCACAACAGAAGGCGTGTCACTTTCAAGTTAGGTTTAGGGTTAGCGGGCAGTTTTGTGCTTAGGTACTCATTTCTAGAGTTTAGTTTCACGAGAAGCTGCCACTTTTATTTGGCCCACGCCTTGAGTTGGTGTCTGTCCTCTCGCCTTGCCAACTAACTAGGACTACGGATGCTTCCCAACGTTTCGCCGTCAACTACGGCTTCATCAGGGGAACTGTGTTATGGCAGCACTTGGACCAGGCACAACAGAAGGCGTGTCACTTTCAAGTTAGGTTTAGGGTTAGCGGGCAGTTTTGTGCTTAGGTACTCATTTCTAGAGTTTAGTTTCACGAGAAGCTGCCACTTTTATTTGGCCCACGCCTTGAGTTGGTGTCTGTCCTCTCGCCTTGCCAACTAACTAGGACTACGGATGCTTCCCAACGTTTCGCCGTCAACTACGGCTTCATCAGGGGAACTGTGTTATGGCAGCACTTGGACCAGGCACAACAGAAGGCGTGTCACTTTCAAGTTAGGTTTAGGGTTAGCGGGCAGTTTTGTGCTTAGGTACTCATTTCTAGAGTTTAGTTTCACGAGAAGCTGCCACTTTTATTTGGCCCACGCCTTGAGTTGGTGTCTGTCCTCTCGCCTTGCCAACTAACTAGGACTACGGATGCTTCCCAACGTTTCGCCGTCAACTACGGCTTCATCAGGGGAACTGTGTTATGGCAGCACTTGGACCAGGCACAACAGAAGGCGTGTCACTTTCAAGTTAGGTTTAGGGTTAGCGGGCAGTTTTGTGCTTAGGTACTCATTTCTAGAGTTTAGTTTCACGAGAAGCTGCCACTTTTATTTGGCCCACGCCTTGAGTTGGTGTCTGTCCTCTCGCCTTGCCAACTAACTAGGACTACGGATGCTTCCCAACGTTTCGCCGTCAACTACGGCTTCATCAGGGGAACTGTGTTATGGCAGCACTTGGACCAGGCACAACAGAAGGCGTGTCACTTTCAAGTTAGGTTTAGGGTTAGCGGGCAGTTTTGTGCTTAGGTACTCATTTCTAGAGTTTAGTTTCACGAGAAGCTGCCACTTTTATTTGGCCCACGCCTTGAGTTGGTGTCTGTCCTCTCGCCTTGCCAACTAACTAGGACTACGGATGCTTCCCAACGTTTCGCCGTCAACTACGGCTTCATCAGGGGAACTGTGTTATGGCAGCACTTGGACCAGGCACAACAGAAGGCGTGTCACTTTCAAGTTAGGTTTAGGGTTAGCGGGCAGTTTTGTGCTTAGGTACTCATTTCTAGAGTTTAGTTTCACGAGAAGCTGCCACTTTTATTTGGCCCACGCCTTGAGTTGGTGTCTGTCCTCTCGCCTTGCCAACTAACTAGGACTACGGATGCTTCCCAACGTTTCGCCGTCAACTACGGCTTCATCAGGGGAACTGTGTTATGGCAGCACTTGGACCAGGCACAACAGAAGGCGTGTCACTTTCAAGTTAGGTTTAGGGTTAGCGGGCAGTTTTGTGCTTAGGTACTCATTTCTAGAGTTTAGTTTCACGAGAAGCTGCCACTTTTATTTGGCCCACGCCTTGAGTTGGTGTCTGTCCTCTCGCCTTGCCAACTAACTAGGACTACGGATGCTTCCCAACGTTTCGCCGTCAACTACGGCTTCATCAGGGGAACTGTGTTATGGCAGCACTTGGACCAGGCACAACAGAAGGCGTGTCACTTTCAAGTTAGGTTTAGGGTTAGCGGGCAGTTTTGTGCTTAGGTACTCATTTCTAGAGTTTAGTTTCACGAGAAGCTGCCACTTTTATTTGGCCCACGCCTTGAGTTGGTGTCTGTCCTCTCGCCTTGCCAACTAACTAGGACTACGGATGCTTCCCAACGTTTCGCCGTCAACTACGGCTTCATCAGGGGAACTGTGTTATGGCAGCACTTGGACCAGGCACAACAGAAGGCGTGTCACTTTCAAGTTAGGTTTAGGGTTAGCGGGCAGTTTTGTGCTTAGGTACTCATTTCTAGAGTTTAGTTTCACGAGAAGCTGCCACTTTTATTTGGCCCACGCCTTGAGTTGGTGTCTGTCCTCTCGCCTTGCCAACTAACTAGGACTACGGATGCTTCCCAACGTTTCGCCGTCAACTACGGCTTCATCAGGGGAACTGTGTTATGGCAGCACTTGGACCAGGCACAACAGAAGGCGTGTCACTTTCAAGTTAGGTTTAGGGTTAGCGGGCAGTTTTGTGCTTAGGTACTCATTTCTAGAGTTTAGTTTCACGAGAAGCTGCCACTTTTATTTGGCCCACGCCTTGAGTTGGTGTCTGTCCTCTCGCCTTGCCAACTAACTAGGACTACGGATGCTTCCCAACGTTTCGCCGTCAACTACGGCTTCATCAGGGGAACTGTGTTATGGCAGCACTTGGACCAGGCACAACAGAAGGCGTGTCACTTTCAAGTTAGGTTTAGGGTTAGCGGGCAGTTTTGTGCTTAGGTACTCATTTCTAGAGTTTAGTTTCACGAGAAGCTGCCACTTTTATTTGGCCCACGCCTTGAGTTGGTGTCTGTCCTCTCGCCTTGCCAACTAACTAGGACTACGGATGCTTCCCAACGTTTCGCCGTCAACTACGGCTTCATCAGGGGAACTGTGTTATGGCAGCACTTGGACCAGGCACAACAGAAGGCGTGTCACTTTCAAGTTAGGTTTAGGGTTAGCGGGCAGTTTTGTGCTTAGGTACTCATTTCTAGAGTTTAGTTTCACGAGAAGCTGCCACTTTTATTTGGCCCACGCCTTGAGTTGGTGTCTGTCCTCTCGCCTTGCCAACTAACTAGGACTACGGATGCTTCCCAACGTTTCGCCGTCAACTACGGCTTCATCAGGGGAACTGTGTTATGGCAGCACTTGGACCAGGCACAACAGAAGGCGTGTCACTTTCAAGTTAGGTTTAGGGTTAGCGGGCAGTTTTGTGCTTAGGTACTCATTTCTAGAGTTTAGTTTCACGAGAAGCTGCCACTTTTATTTGGCCCACGCCTTGAGTTGGTGTCTGTCCTCTCGCCTTGCCAACTAACTAGGACTACGGATGCTTCCCAACGTTTCGCCGTCAACTACGGCTTCATCAGGGGAACTGTGTTATGGCAGCACTTGGACCAGGCACAACAGAAGGCGTGTCACTTTCAAGTTAGGTTTAGGGTTAGCGGGCAGTTTTGTGCTTAGGTACTCATTTCTAGAGTTTAGTTTCACGAGAAGCTGCCACTTTTATTTGGCCCACGCCTTGAGTTGGTGTCTGTCCTCTCGCCTTGCCAACTAACTAGGACTACGGATGCTTCCCAACGTTTCGCCGTCAACTACGGCTTCATCAGGGGAACTGTGTTATGGCAGCACTTGGACCAGGCACAACAGAAGGCGTGTCACTTTCAAGTTAGGTTTAGGGTTAGCGGGCAGTTTTGTGCTTAGGTACTCATTTCTAGAGTTTAGTTTCACGAGAAGCTGCCACTTTTATTTGGCCCACGCCTTGAGTTGGTGTCTGTCCTCTCGCCTTGCCAACTAACTAGGACTACGGATGCTTCCCAACGTTTCGCCGTCAACTACGGCTTCATCAGGGGAACTGTGTTATGGCAGCACTTGGACCAGGCACAACAGAAGGCGTGTCACTTTCAAGTTAGGTTTAGGGTTAGCGGGCAGTTTTGTGCTTAGGTACTCATTTCTAGAGTTTAGTTTCACGAGAAGCTGCCACTTTTATTTGGCCCACGCCTTGAGTTGGTGTCTGTCCTCTCGCCTTGCCAACTAACTAGGACTACGGATGCTTCCCAACGTTTCGCCGTCAACTACGGCTTCATCAGGGGAACTGTGTTATGGCAGCACTTGGACCAGGCACAACAGAAGGCGTGTCACTTTCAAGTTAGGTTTAGGGTTAGCGGGCAGTTTTGTGCTTAGGTACTCATTTCTAGAGTTTAGTTTCACGAGAAGCTGCCACTTTTATTTGGCCCACGCCTTGAGTTGGTGTCTGTCCTCTCGCCTTGCCAACTAACTAGGACTACGGATGCTTCCAACGTTTCGCCGTCAACTACGGCTTCATCAGGGGAACTGTGTTATGGCAGCACTTGGACCAGGCACAACAGAAGGCGTGTCACTTTCAAGTTAGGTTTAGGGTTAGCGGGCAGTTTTGTGCTTAGGTACTCATTTCTAGAGTTTAGTTTCACGAGAAGCTGCCACTTTTATTTGGCCCACGCCTTGAGTTGGTGTCTGTCCTCTCGCCTTGCCAACTAACTAGGACTACGGATGCTTCCCAACGTTTCGCCGTCAACTACGGCTTCATCAGGGGAACTGTGTTATGGCAGCACTTGGACCAGGCACAACAGAAGGCGTGTCACTTTCAAGTTAGGTTTAGGGTTAGCGGGCAGTTTTGTGCTTAGGTACTCATTTCTAGAGTTTAGTTTCACGAGAAGCTGCCACTTTTATTTGGCCCACGCCTTGAGTTGGTGTCTGTCCTCTCGCCTTGCCAACTAACTAGGACTACGGATGCTTCCCAACGTTTCGCCGTCAACTACGGCTTCATCAGGGGAACTGTGTTATGGCAGCACTTGGACCAGGCACAACAGAAGGCGTGTCACTTTCAAGTTAGGTTTAGGGTTAGCGGGCAGTTTTGTGCTTAGGTACTCATTTCTAGAGTTTAGTTTCACGAGAAGCTGCCACTTTTATTTGGCCGACGCCTTGAGTTGGTGTCTGTCCTCTCGCCTTGCCAACTAACTAGGACTACGGATGCTTCCCAACGTTTCGCCGTCAACTACGGCTTCATCAGGGGAACTGTGTTATGGCAGCACTTGGACCAGGCACAACAGAAGGCGTGTCACTTTCAAGTTAGGTTTAGGGTTAGCGGGCAGTTTTGTGCTTAGGTACTCATTTCTAGAGTTTAGTTTCACGAGAAGCTGCCACTTTTATTTGGCCCACGCCTTGAGTTGGTGTCTGTCCTCTCGCCTTGCCAACTAACTAGGACTACGGATGCTTCCCAACGTTTCGCCGTCAACTACGGCTTCATCAGGGGAACTGTGTTATGGCAGCACTTGGACCAGGCACAACAGAAGGCGTGTCACTTTCAAGTTAGGTTTAGGGTTAGCGGGCAGTTTTGTGCTTAGGTACTCATTTCTAGAGTTTAGTTTCACGAGAAGCTGCCACTTTTATTTGGCCCACGCCTTGAGTTGGTGTCTGTCCTCTCGCCTTGCCAACTAACTAGGACTACGGATGCTTCCCAACGTTTCGCCGTCAACTACGGCTTCATCAGGGGAACTGTGTTATGGCAGCACTTGGACCAGGCACAACAGAAGGCGTGTCACTTTCAAGTTAGGTTTAGGGTTAGCGGGCAGTTTTGTGCTTAGGTACTCATTTCTAGAGTTTAGTTTCACGAGAAGCTGCCACTTTTATTTGGCCCACGCCTTGAGTTGGTGTCTGTCCTCTCGCCTTGCCAACTAACTAGGACTACGGATGCTTCCCAACGTTTCGCCGTCAACTACGGCTTCATCAGGGGAACTGTGTTATGGCAGCACTTGGACCAGGCACAACAGAAGGCGTGTCACTTTCAAGTTAGGTTTAGGGTTAGCGGGCAGTTTTGTGCTTAGGTACTCATTTCTAGAGTTTAGTTTCACGAGAAGCTGCCACTTTTATTTGGCCCACGCCTTGAGTTGGTGTCTGTCCTCTCGCCTTGCCAACTA
>NW_027141177.1:0-68012 GCF_036365525.1 Heterodontus francisci
TCGTCTCCATGATCTCACAATGGCCCAGGACGTGGCTACTCCTTTGTTTCAAAAGAAGACATTCAATTCTGGCATGTTTTAGGATGGGTTCTGTTGACTCCTTTTAGCTTTGAAGATTTGTCCTTTTATCTTTGTCCAACAGTTTGAATACACAAGGCCAAACCCTTTTCTTGGCCATTTTGGACCATTGTTCATGTCATGCTGGGCCCCCACCTGCAAGAATGAGGCACATTGATTTTGTCATGAACATTGATTTTGAACTGTTACTGAGTGAAGAAAGGACTCGTTAAACAGATCAGCTGTGGCTGGAAAAGACAATTGCATATTAACAGATTGCGCTTGGAAGAACAAAGGACCATTCCCTAACATATTCAACCCACAATGGACCTGGATCACCAGGTATTGTGTGCAAGAGGAACATTCCAAAGACTGCTAAGGCGATACAATCCAAGACGTGGTCAGACTCAGACCAGATGATCATATGACTAACCTGCTTGGCAACCTGGGTTTTTCTGAATTGTACAGACAGTTTGAACTCAGTGTCTGTTTGCTCCTGGACTGAGAAGATCTCTCCTGTCTGCTCCCTTCTCTTTCTCACAAGCCTCTGAATTCACTAAATGCACATGAACCCCAAAAGAGAAAAATCTCCTCCAATGAACAAGGTTAAGAAGAATACTGGGCCCTCAACGAAAAGCAATATCTACCTACAATCAAGGACTCTACAGTGAGCTCGAAGAACTATAACAAAAACTCTTCAAATATTGCCTCAAACTTTTCCACTTTATTTTTCTTCTCTTTTCTGTCTCTATTTGCATGTGTGTATCGCGTATGCATGCTAGCATGGGTGTGTCATGTATGCGTAGGCGTCAACTGGAGTTTCAGGTTAATAAATTTCAACTTTCTTTAAACCTAAGAAAGCTTGTTTGTGCTGGTTTCTTTGCCTTATAATTGGAAAGCGGTGAACAAGGATTCACCAAGGGGGAGCTAAAAACAGGGTGTGTTTAAAATAAAACCCTGTTACAGTTTGGGTGGCGCAGTGGTTAGCACCGCAGCATCACCGCTCCAGGGACCCAGGTTCGATTCTGGGTACTGCCTGTGCGGAGTTTGCAAGATCTCCCTGTGACCGCGTGGGTTTCACCGGGTGCTCTGGTTTCCTCCACAGCCAAAGACTTGTAGGTTGATAGGTAAATTGGCCATTGTAAATTGCCCCAGTATAGGTAGGTGGTAGGGAATATGGGATTACTGTAGGGTTAGTATAAATGGGTGGTTGTTGGTCGGCACAGACTCGGTGGCCGAAGGGCCTGTTTCAGTGCTGTATCTCTAAATAAATAAATAAGACCAGGTGAAGGCTGAAGGGGAACTTGACCTCTTTCTCACCTGGTCATAACCGTTCACTTTTTTTAAAATAAAGGTTTTTTTTTTAAAAAGACAGTCCGTTTTTCGTAACCCTTCAGAGTTAGTCCATGATTGTTGTATCATCGCACTTACGGTGTGCGTGACAGCTGTAAGTACATTTGTAATCTGTAGAACTAACGAGCTTCACTTTTGTGTCAAAGTGGGGTAAGCAGGCAGCTGTGGCATTGAGCCAATACCTGGTGTGAACAGACCTAAGAAAATAAATGACACTGTCATGTTTTCTGTTGGCGCGTGCGCTCATGGTGTTTGCCCATTTATTTGTGGAGAGCAGTGCACAGTTGTGGTGCTATTGCTGTTTTAATGGAAAAACAGTATGGTGCTTGATTCCAGAATGCTGGCGGTAGTTGCGTGCGTGCTGCTTTCATTAACTCAGTGATTTTATTCATCAGCATGCTAATTGTCACTGCGTGTTTAACCCTCAAAGATGAGGATCTGCTGTGCAACTCAAAAGAAAGATTTGCATTTATGACCTCAGGATGTCCCAAAGTGCTTTACAGCCAATGAATTACTTTTGAAGTGTAGCCACTGTTGTAATGTGGGAACATGGCAGCAAATTTGCATACAGCAAGATCCTGAACAACAATGCAATAAAGACCAGACATCAAATTTTTAATAATGCTGGTTGAAGGTTAAGTGTTGGCCCAGGGTACCAGAGAGAACTCCCCTGTTTTCTTTGAATTAGTGCGATGGGATCTTTTACATCCTCCAGATTTCTAGATTTCACTACTCTTTGTGCAGAAAAAGTGCTTCCTGATTTCAGTCCAGAATGGCCTCGCTCCAGTTTTAATATTGTATCCTAGTGTTCTGGAGTCCCTAACCAGAGGAAATAGTTTCAGTCTACCTTTTTAACATTTTTTAAAAACTGTCCGATTACCTTTCAAACTTCTAAACTCAAGGGTATACAAGCTCAGTTTATACACCTGCTGTTCTTGTTTTACTCTGTAAACCCCAATAATCTAATCACCCTTTCCTTCCATTGGGAGACAAACCTGAGTTGGTTTCCATTACCACAAAGAAAACAAATTTAGGTAGATCACTTCAGATGGCATTTTGAAGGTCATGGTCAATATCTTTGATACTTTGCCATTCACAATGGGAAAGTAAGCAGCCCAACTGCTTTTGCTTTTACTGTTAGTGCAGCTTTTCCAATCACCACTTACCAATACTTTTTAAAAGTTCATTCATGGGATGTGAGTGTCGTTGGCAAGGCCAGTATTTATTCCCCATCCCTGGTTTTCCATTAAGAAAGTGGTGGTGAGCTGCCTTCTTGAACTACTGCAGTCTTATGATGTAGGTGCTCCTACAGTACCGTTAGGTAGACAGTTCCAGGATTTTGACCCAGTCACGATGAAAGAATGGTGACCTGTTTCTAAGTTGGGATAATGTGTGACTTGGAGGGAAAACTGGAGGTGATAGTGTTCCCATGTACTGCCTCCAATTGAGGAAAGAGTGTATTACTCTTTCTTTTCTAAACATTAATGGAAGTGATTTAGTACTTCTGCTCCAAGTCAACAATCACTCCAATGCTGGCATCTTGCACGCCCTCGATTTTAATCGCTCCACCATTGGCGACTGTGCTTCAGATGCCTAGGTCCTAAGTTCTGAAATATCCCTCCCTAAACCTCTGCACCTCTCTACAGCTCTCTCCCTTTAAGGCTCTCCTTAAAACCTACCTGTTTGACCAAAATTTTGGTCATCAAAACTAATATCTCCTTGGTGTCAAGTTTTGCTTGATGGTGCTCCTGTAAAGCACCTTCAGGTGCTGTACCACATTAAAGGTGCTATATAAATGCAAATTGTTGATTGGAACGAAGACGTGATAGTCAGTGATTATATAAACACATGTGAGCACTAGAAATACCAGAAGTTTTAGGAGAGAATTCCAGTGCTTAGGACCTAGAGAGCAGAAGACATGGCCACCAATGGTGGAGCGATGGAAATTCAGGGATGCACAGGAGGCCAGAATTGGAGGTGTGCAGGAGATTATTAGAGGTAGTAAGGGCTGAGGCCATGGAGCGATTTGAAAACGAGAATGAAAATTTTAAAATTGAAGTGAAGCCAGACCAGGTCAGAAATCATAGAAAAGATTGGTGAACAGGACTTGGTGCAAGTTAGGATAAGGAGCAGCAGAGTTTTGTCGAGGGAGGCCAGCTATGAAAGCTCAAAATACTTGATTTTATTAATGCGTTTCTTCCATTTTATGAAAAATACACTTTTGGCACAAGCAGTATTGAATATTACATCAAAAACTCATCTTTATTCAAAGCTGCCCCTGGACATCGGTTATTAGGTGTTTTTCCTCTAATTAAGAAGCACTCTCTGCTGATGGATGGTGATGATTCTCACCTTTCCCTTGTTTGAATATGCTCTAAGAGCTTTACTTTAGCATATTGCTTAAACTGGCATTTTCATCTTCCTTCTTGTGCATCAGTTTGCATAGCTGTAGTTCCAGTCATTGGATAGATAGTCTAAGCATCATTTTAAAGAGAAGAGGATCTCAGTTCAGTCTGTCGAGGCTAATTCTCAGGGATATACTATACTGAAGAATAGTGCTGTGCTGAATTGTATGTGAAGTGTTGTATTTCTGAAAGATCGAAGGATAATGGTCCACACGGTAACTTTTTTAAAAAAATATTCTTTCGTGGAATGTGGGCATCACTGGCAAGGCCAGCATTTGTTGCACATCCCTAATTGCCCTTGACAAGTGAGTGGCTTGCGAGGCCATTTCAGAGAGCAATTAAGGATCAACCACATTGCTGTGGGTCTGGAGTCACATGTATGGCCAGACCAGGTGGGGATGGCAGATTTCCTTCCCTAAAAGACATTAGTGAACCAGATGCGTTTTTACAACAATCAATAGTTTTATGGCACCATAACTGAGACTAGTTTTCAATTCCAGATTTCTATTAGTTAATTGAATTTAAATTCCACCAGCTGCCATGGTGGGATCTGAACCCGTTTCCCCAGGGCATTAGCCTGGGCCTCTAGATTACTAGTTCAGTGATATTACCGCTATGATCTCCCCATGCTACTTTAATCCTTAAAGAAGCAGACCTACAATTTTAAATGTATTTTTCAAAATAGAATACAAAATTTACATCCCCTGTTGTGACCTTTAACGAGTATTTTTCTCTGAGTGGAACTAGTCTATAGATGCAACCCAAGTGTAGTTGCAACAGAATAATTCTTTGAAATGGTGCTCCTGAGGTCAAAAGCAAAATACTGCAGTTGCTGGAAATGTGAAATAAAAACAGAAAATGCTGGAAATACTCACCAGGTCAGACAGCATCTGTGGGGAGAGGAACAGAGTGATGACAAAATGTTAACTCTTCCTGCATAGATGCTGCTTGTTGAGTATTTCCAGCATTCTCTGCTCCAGAGGTCAAGCTGTTCAACCATGTTCTGCATTTCTCTGCAATTTTAATATCATTAAACTTGCACATTAATTTTTCTGTGCATTTGAAGTTGATGGTTGTTACTGTTGGGGTAAGTGTTAGCTTGGCTCTTGCCTCTTAAGTCAGGACAATGTGTGTTCAAGACCAAATCCAGTGGCTTGAGCACTTAATTTAGGTTGTCACTCCCAGTGCAGTGCTGAGGAAGTGCAGCATATTTGGTTTTCTAATGATACGTTAAACTATGGTTTCGTCTGCTGTTCAGATGGGTCTAGAAGATTACACAGCATTATTTGAAGAAAAGCAGGGGAATTCTTCCAGTGTACAAACAATATATCGCCAAAACAAATTAACTAGTCATTCAACTTGCTGCTGTTTGTAGGACCTGTGCATGAATTTGGTGCACATTGGTGCAGTCAGATTAGAATCGTATCTCTGTGTAGTATTTATTGTCACATATTAGTTTAAATTGGGGTTTAGCTCTGGTTATTTGCTACAGGAATGTAATTGCTTCCTCAGATTAATTTCTCATTGGACCCCTTTCAATTAGTGGAGTAGGAAAGAAAACCTACTTTTATATAGCACCTTAGCACATCCCTGGTGCCGTCCCAAAGCAATTTACAGGCAATTAATCACTTTATTGAAATGCCCTCACTGTTGTAATGTAGTTGAATGCTTCTGATAATTTTCACACAGCAAGGTTTTATAACCAACAATGAGATAAATGACTAATGCCTGTTGCTGGCTGAGGAATGACAGCACCCATAAATATTAACAGTGACGAATAAGTTCAATAGGGAATTCAGGAAAAACATCTTTACCCAGAGAATGGTTAGAATGTGGAACTTGCTACCACAAGAAGTACTTTAGATGAATAGCATAGATATATTTAAATTGAAGTTGGATAAGCACATAAGGGAGAAAGCAATAGAAGGTTATGCTGATAGGGTGGGAGGAGCTCATGTGCAGCATAAAGATTGGCATGGACCAGTTGGGCTGAATGGCCAGTTGGTGTGCTTCACATTCTATATCATGCTGACTCCAAGGCATGAATGGCAGCAACTAATCCAAGCTGACACTTGGCATTTGTCTTGTAAATCTTGTTTAGGTTGAAGCCTCTTTCATTAAGACAAAGGACAGTTTTAACCCATATTGCCACTTTATTACCTGCAGCCAAGCCCCGTACCAGGACTTAAGTGCATAATGTATACTTCTCTCTCTCACTGGGGGTAGGCGGAGGCGTAGTCATATTATCACTGGACTAGTAACCCAGAGACCCAGGGTATTTTTCTGGGGACATAGGTTTGAATCCCACCACAGCAGAAGGTGGAATTTGAATTTAATTAATAAATCAGGAATTAAAAGCTAGTCTAATGATGGCCATGAAACCATTGTCGATTGTTGTAAAAACCCATCTGGTTCACTAATGTCCTTTAGGGAAGGAAATCTGCTGTCCTTACCTGGTCTGGCCTACATGTGACTCCAGACCCACAGCAATGTGGTTAAATCTTACATGCCCTCTGAAATGGCCTCATAAGCCACTCAGTTGTACCTAACCGCTACGAAGTCAATAAAAAGGAATGAAACCGGACGGACCACCCGGCATCGATTTAGGCACCTGAAACGACAACGGCAAACCCAGCCCTGTCGACCCTGCAAAGTCCTCCTTGCTAACATCTGGGGGCTTGTGCCAAAGTTGGGAGAGCTGTCCTACAGACTAGTCAAGCAACAGCCTGACATAGTCATACTCACGGAATCATACCTTACAGACAATGTCCCAGACACTGCCATCACCATCCCTGGGTATGTCCTGTCCCACAGGCAGGTCAGACCCACCAGGACCCACCTTCAGATTGAGGATACCGTTCGTCGTGTTGTGTGGCACTATCACTGTGCTAAATGGGATAGATTTCTAACAGATCTAGCAATGTAAAACTGGGCATCCATGAGGCACTGTGGGCCATCAGCAGAAGAATTGTACTCAACCACAATCTGTAACCTCATGGCCCGGCATATCCCCCACTCTACCATTACCATCAAACCAGGAGACCAACCCTGGTTCAATGAAGAATGCAGGAGGGCAAGCCAGGAGCAGCACCAGGCATACCTCAAAATGAGGGGTCAACCTGGTGAAGCTACAACACGGAACTATCTGCGAGCCAAACTGCATAAGCAGCATGCGATAGACAGAGCTAAGCGATCCCATAACCAACGGATCAGATCGAAGCTCTGCAGTCCTGCCACATCCAGCCGTGAATGGTGGTGGACAATTAAACAACTAACTGGAGGAGGTGGCTCCACAAATATCCCCATCCTCAATGATGGGGGGAGCCCAGCACATCAGTGTGAAAGATAGGGCTGAAGCATTTGCAACAATCTTCAGCCAGAAGTGCCGGGTTGATGATCCATCTCGGCCTCCTCCTGAAGTCCCCAGCATCACAAATGCCAGACTTCAGCCAATTCAATTCACTCCGCGTGATATCAAGTAACGACTGAAGGCACTGGATACTGCAAAAGCTATGGGCCCTGACAATATTCCGGCAATAGTACTGAAGACCTGTGCTCCAGAACTCGCCATGCCCCTAGCCAAGCTGTTCCAGTACAGCTACAACACTGGCATCTACCTGGCAACATGGAAAATTGCCCAGGTATGTCCTATACGCAAAAAGCAGGACAAGTCCAACCCGCCCCATCAGTCTACTCTCAATCATCAGTAAAGTGATGGAAGGTGTCGTCAACAGTGCCATCAAGCGGCACTTGCTTAGCAATAACCTGCTCAGTGATTTCTCAGTTTGGGTTCCGCCAGGGCCACTCGGCTCCTGAGCTCATTACAGCCTTGGTTCAAACATGGACAAAAGAGCTGAACTCTAGAGGTGAGGTGAGAGTGACTGCCCTTGACATTAAGGCAGCATTTGACCGAGTATGGCATCAAGGAGCCCTAGCAAAACTGGAGTCAATGGGAATCGGGGAAAACCCTCCGCTGGCTGGAGTCATACCTAGCGCAAAGGAAGATGGTTGTGGTAGTTGGAGGTCAATCATCTGAGCTCCAGGACAGCACTGCAGGAGCTCCTCAGGGTAGTGTCCTTGGCCCAACCATCTTCAGCTGCTTCATCAATGACCTTCCTTCAATCATAAGGTCAGAAGTGGGGATGTTCGCTGCTGATTGTGCAATGTTCAGCACCATTCGTGACTCCTCAGATGCTGAAGCAGTCCGTGTAGAAATGCAGTAAGACCTGGATAATATGCAGGCTTGGGCTGATAAGTGGCAAGTGACATTCGCGCCACACAAGTGCCAGGCAATGACCATCTCCAACAAGAGAGAATCTAACCATATCCCCTTGACATTCAACAGCATTACCATCGCTGAATCCCCCACTATCAACATCTTCGGGGCTACCATTGACCAGAAACTGAACTTGAGTAGCCATATAAATACCGTGGCTACAAGAGCAGGTCAGAGGCTTGGAATCCTCAGGCGAGTAACTCGCCTCCTGACCTCCCAAAGCCTGTCCACAATCTACAAGGCACAAGACAGGAGTGTGATGGAATACTGTCCACTTGCCTGGATGGTTGCAGCTCCAACAACACTCAAGAAGCTCGACACCATCCAGGACAAAGCAGCCCACTTGATTGGCACCCCATCTACAAACATTCACTTCCTCCACCACCGACGCATAGTAGCAGCAGTGTGTACCATCTACAAGATGCACTGCAGCAATGCACCAATGCTCCTCAGACAGCACCTTCCAAACCCACGACCTCTACCAACTAGAAGGACAAGGGCAGCAAATACAATGGAACACCACCACCTGCAAGTTCCCCTCCAAGTCTCTCACCATCCTGACTTGGAACTATATCGCTGTTCCTTCACTGTCGCTGGGTCAAAATCCTGGAACTCCCTTCCTAGCAGCACTGTGGGTATACCTACCCCAAATGGACTGCAGCAGTTCAAGAAGGCAGCTCACCACCACCTTCTCGAGGGCAATGAGGGATGGGCAATAAATGTTGGCCTGGCCAGCGTCGCCCACTTCCCATGAATAAAAAAAGTGGTACCAATGGGATGTTGAGTTGGCACAGTTAGGTGTATGGTTGCATCGTGGTTATGACACTGGACTCGTAATCCAGTGGTTTGGATTAATGACCAGGAAACATGAGTTCAAATCCCACCATGGCAGCTGGGGAATTTAAGTTCAGTTAATTAAATGGGAAAAAAATGCCATCAAAATACTAGCATCAGTCACTGTGATCATGAAACTAACTGAGCTGTAAAAATTTATCTGTTTCGTTGATTTCCTTTAGGGAAGGAGATTTGCTGACATTACCTGATTTGGCCAATATGTGACTCCAGACCGACAGCAATGTAGTTGACTCTTGACTGCCCTCCGAAACGGTCTCTCAGGCCACTAAGGTGTATCAAAATGCTACATGAAAGGCCCTGTGGGAGTACCTTCACTGCAAGGACTACAGTTGTTGAGGAAGGTAGCTCACCACCACCTTCTCAAAGGTAGTTAGAGATGGCCAATAAATGCTGGCCTTGCCAGTGATGCCCACATCACGTAAATGAATAAAATGAAAGCTGGTAACAGTATCTCCTCAAAGTCAGAACGTTGAGATTCGAGCTTTGATGCAAGGCTTGAGCACGTGAACTAGGCTTACAATCTAATATTGAGAGAACTGCCATCTTTCAGATGAGACATTAAACAGTGCTCCATCTGCCCCCTCAGGTGGGTGTCACTATTTGAAGAAGAGCAAAAACATTGTACCCGGTGTCCTGGGCCAATATTCCTCCTCTAATCACCACCAAGAACAGACTAACTACCTTTTCATCTCGTAGGTGTAAGTGGGACAGTTTGAAATTGTACAACTAATGTTTTAATTATCAATGATGGCTAATGTATGCCCTTTCTGGTATTTTTATTTATCCAGGAGATGTGGTAGACATTTATCAACGGGAGTTTCTAGCACTACGTGACAGACTGCATGCAGCTGAGCAAGAAAATCTCAAACGCTCTAAAGAACTGAATCTTGTCTTAGATGAGATAAAGCGAACTATTGCTGAGAAACAAACATTGAAGGACTTCAACAGAACCTGGAGCAATCTGTCAGGTATCCTCCATTATACAATGAATCTACTTTGTGTAGGATAGCTACAACAGCATCTCCTATTTATATAATGTAGTAAAAAATCCCAAGGTACTCCAGGAGTGTTTCTCAAACAAAATTTGGTAGTGAGCCACATGAGATGTTAGGGCAGATGACCAAAAGCTTGATCAAGGAGGTATGTTTAAGGAATGCCTTAGAGGAGAGAGAGGCAGAGAAGTTTAAGGCGGGAATTCTAGAGGTTAGGGCTTAGATGGCTGAAAGCACAGCTGCTAATGGTGGAGCGATGAAAATCGGATGTGCAAGAGACCAGAATTGAAGGAGTGCAGGTATCTTGGAAGGTTGAAATAAAAACAGAAAGTGCTGGAAATACTCAGCAGGTCTGGCAGCATCTGTGGAGAAAGAAGCCAAATTAACGTTTCAGTTCTGTGACCTTCATCAGGATGGAAGGTTGTTCGGCTGGAGGAAATTAGAGAAATAGGGAGGGTGCGAGGCCATGGAGAGATTTGAAAACAAGGATGAAAATTTTAAATTCTAGGTGTTGCCAGACTGGAAACCAACGTAGGTCAGCGAGCACAGGGTGTTGGGTGAACATGACTTGGTGTGAGTTAGGATATGGGTAGCAGTTTAAGGTGCTAGTGGATTACCAGATGGTAATTTGTGATAGAGGAGTTCTGGCCACTTTTTCTAACGTTCAGTGTTTCAAACCTGTCCTGCTCAAAAAAAAAGTAATTTTACAGATCCTAATGTTTAGGTCATATGGTTTTGTTTAATAAACATTATCTGAGGTCAGCCTTTGTTCAGTGAGGCCGAAGAGCCCAAAGCATTGTGGGTCTAGTCATGCTGTCACGTAATGGCTTTCAACAGCTTGAGCGTAAGAAATTGTTGGAAACTGTATGTGGCCAGTTGGCTCAACGAGCCCAGCTCTTTCCCCTCATGTTCGCTATTCCAGCAAGGCTAATGTAAATGTAAACATGAATAGGTTAGAACATAGAACAGTACAGCACAGTACAGGCCCTTCGGCCCACGATGTTGTGTCAAACCTTTAACCTACTCTAAGATCAAACTAACTACCTACCTTTCATTCTACTATCATCCATGTACCTATCCAAGAGTCGCTTAAATGCCCCTAATGTATCTGCTTCTACTACCACCGCTGGCAGCGCATTCCACACACCCACCACTCTCTGTGTAAAGAACCTACCTCTGACATCCCCCCGAAACCTTCCTCCAATCACCTTAAAATTATGCCCCCTGATGATAGCCCTTTCCACCCTGGGAAAAAGTCTCTGACTATCCACTCTATCTATGCCTCTCATCATCTTGTACACCTCTATCAAGTCACCTCTCATCCTTCTTCACTCCAATGAGAAAAGCCCTAGCTCCCCCAACCTTTCTTCGTAAGACATGCCCTCCAGTCCGGCAGCATCCTGGTAAATCTCCTCTGCACCCTCTCTAAAGCTTCCACATCCTTCCTATAATGAGGCGACCAGAACTGAACACAATATTCCAAGTGTGGTCGAACCAGGGCCTTATAGAGCTGCAGCATAACCTCACGGCTCTTAAACTCAATCCCCCTGTTAATGAAAGCCAACACACCATACGCCTTCCTGCATTAGGGGAGGGTTCGCCCACCAGCTAAATTGTGTCACAAACTTGTTTTATGCCAACTCTTTCAATGATCTCCTCTGTTAATTTATTCCATTACATTACCCTCTGGGTGGAAATAGTTCCACTTGATTTCATTGAATCACATACTTGTAAGCAAATCGCCTTTTCAAAAAATTCTGTCCAGAATGCTTTCTTGTTGACTGTGCTCTTACTAGAAATGTTCTACAAAAAAGGGCTTCTTTGATGTAAGTTTATCCTGGTGTGAAGCTCTGCTGATACTGAAAGCCAAAACTACTGATTGGGGCGGGAGGGTTGGCGATGAGAGCAAGTGGAAGAGTTTATTTTGAGGCTTTGCTGCCTAATCTGCATCTGTATTTTTGATTTGATTCTAGTAAAGGCTAAGTAACAACAGGTCAAGGAATAGCTCACTTGGCATTGGGAGACTGACGCATAGTGCAAGGATGACTTAAACTACAGTGGAGAAATGTGAAAGTAAAGATGAATACATTATCTGCAGTGGGGAAGGTTTAGCTCACCGGTTAAAACCAGTGCATGTATTGATCCTGTACACTCAAAACTTTTGATTGGCCTTTTGATTCCTCCCAATGGTAGAAACCCTGGAGCTTTGGGAGTTCATGATACTCTCATTAGTTTAGGTCCTAATCTCTGGGATTCTTTGCCTAAACCTCATCACCCTTCTCTCGCTCCTATTTAAAAAAAAAATGTTGTTTAAAACCCACCTCTTCAACCAAGCTTTTGGTCACCTGTCCTAATCTTTAGCTCAATGTCAATCCTGTGAAGCAACTAGAGCTGTTTTCTCAAGTTAACTTAGAAACATAGAAAATAGGAGTAGGTCATTCGGCCCTTCGAGCCTGCTCTGCCATTCACTATGATCATGGCTGATCATCCAACTCAGTAGCCCCCTGTTCCTGCTTTCACCCCATACCCTTTGATCCCTTTAGACCCAAGAGCTATATCTAACTCCTTCTTGAAAACATACAATGTTTTGGGCTCAACTGCTTTCTGTGGTAGTGAATTGCATAGGCTCACCACTCACTGGGTGAAGAAATTTCTCCTCATCTCAGTCCTGAAAGGTTTACCCCGTATCCTTAGACTATGACCCCTGGTTCTGGACTCCCCCACCATCGGGAACATCCTTCCTACATCTACCCTGTCAAGTCCTGTTAGAATTTTATAGGTTTCTATGAGATCCCCCCTCACTGTTCTGAACTCCAGCAAGTATAGTCCTAACTGACTCACGTGCTGGTCCCGGGCACTGGAAATGTTCCCGGCTTCCAACATGGAGCACACCATGGCTTTGCGCTCTCCTGCCAGGACTTAGCCCTTTAAATTAAATTAAACCTTCTGGAAGATCTTGATGTCCAATCATATACTCTAGGGTCCTTCTTCCTGGTCCTCGTTACTACAGAACTCCCTTAAAAAAAAAACACAACTTACTATATTTGAAATAAATTTTAAACTTTTCTTGCCTGAGCTACTTACCCAGCTCTTTAGAGCTATTCCCTAACAGCAGTGACTCACCAACCAATCGCCTTGCAGCTCTCCTGTGCTTTCACTGTTGGCTTTTTTTTCCAAAACTCAGGTGCGCTGCTGCTGCACTTTTAAACTCTGCTGGTCTCACTCATCCATGATATCATTCTAGTAAATCTTCCTTCTCCAAGGCCTTCCTTTGACATCCTTCCTAAAGTATGGTATCCAGAATTGAACTCACTATTCCAGCTGGGGCCAAATTAGTGTTTTTTTTAAAAAGGTTTAGTATAGTGTTCTTGCTTTTGTACTCTATGCCTCTATTTATAAAGCCAAATATCCGATATGTTTATCAGTCTTCTCTTGTCAAAGATTTGTCTGCATACACCTCCTGGTCGTTCCTGCACCCCCTTTAAAATTGTACCATTTACTTTAATTGCCCTAATTTTTCCTTCAAAAATATCATTTCTGCATTAAGTTCCACGTGTTATGTCTGTCCATTTTACCAGTCTATGATACCAAAGCCTGCCTGGAACAGATTAATTTGGCTTTCTTTTTTCTTAGCTTTGCTTTTCCGAATCTCATCTTGACTGACATGTCTTGTGAGGGGGAGAAAAAGCAAAAGTTTTAATACCACTTTCCTCCTTATTTCAGAAGTTTGATGTTGAGGATTTGATGATTCAGATTGATTCAGTTTTTGGTAGTTTGGTTCTGACAATGTTGACTATCATTCTGTTCTTGTTAAGTGAGATACTGTACGTTATTACTTTTTTCAATTAAAAATAGTGTGCGTTGTTACGACCAGGTGAGAAAGAGGTCTAAGTGTTCCCTTTCAGCCTTCACCTGTTCTTGCTGTAACAGGGTTTTGTTTTAAACAGTGCTTTAGTTCCCCCTTGGTGAATCTTTGTTCACCACTTTCCAAGTATAAGGCAAAGAAATGAGCGCAAACAGGCTTTCTTGGGTTTAAAGAAGAAAAGTGAAATTTATTAAAACTTAAACTCTAATTTGGTTAACGCTTATAGATACATGCTGCACCCCACACTAGCATGCATACGTAATATGCACATGCAAATAGAGACAGAATAGAGCAGAAGAAAAATGGAGTGGAGAGGTTTGAGGCAATCTCTGAAGAGGGGTTTTTGTTAGTGTTTCGAGCTCACTGTCATCCTTGCTTGTAGATAGATCTTGCTTTTCGTTGGAGCCCAATATTCTTCTTAAACCTTGTTCACTGTAGGAGACCTTTCTCTCTTGGGGTTCATATGTCTTCAGTGGATTCCGAAGCTGGTGAGAGAGATGAGAGAAGACAGGAGAGGCTGGGGCGAGCCGGGGCAAACGGCTTTCTGCCAGTTCAAAACTCTGTGGCATGTTCAAATTCAAATAATTCAGGTTGCCCAGCAGGTTAGTCATGTGACTAGTGGGTGTGATTGCATCCGTTGGTGTATTCGGCCATCAGCAGTCAACCTGAAATGCGAGCTCCTCCACCCTCAAAGTCTGGTAATCAAAAGTCCATTGTGCATTAAATTGGAGCAAGAAGTAGCCTCTTTGTCCTTTCCAAGTACTGTTGGTTAATATGCAAAAATGTCTCCCCAGTCAAGGATCCATTGTGGGTTTTTTTAACCAGTTCTTTCTTCATTCCAGTAACAGTTTGAAATTAATATTCCTCATTCTTGGCAGGTGGGGGCCTGCATGACTGTTTTGCATGTATTATTATGAACATATGAACAGGAGGAGGCCATTCATCCTTTTAAAGCCTACTCTGCTCCACTGTCAGCTGTGGCTCAGTTGTAGCACTCTGACCTATGAGTCCGAAGGTTCTGTGTTCAAATCCTGCTCCAGGACTTGAGTACAAAATCTAGGTTAACATCAATGCAGTACTGAGGCATTATACCAAGCCCCCCTCTGCTCCTCAGGTGGAGTAATGGCACTTTTTTGAAGAAGGGCAGGGGAGTTATTCCCAATGTCCTGGCCAATATTTATGCTTCAGTCAACATCACATAAACATTATCTGGTCATTATCGCATTGCTGTTTGTGGGAGCTTGCTTTGTGCAAATTGACTGCTGTGTTTCCTACATTACAACATTATGGGCGGTACAGTGGCGCAGTGGTTAGCACCGCAGCCTCACAGCTCCAGCGACCCAGGTTCAATTCTGGGTACTGCCTGTGTGGAGTTTGCAAGTTCTCCCTGTGTCTGCGTGGGTTTTTGCCGGGTGCTCCGGTTTCCTCCCACCACCAAAGACTTGCAGTTTGATAGGTAAATTGGCCATTGTAAATTGCCCCTAGTATAGGTAGGTGGTAGGGGAATATAGGGACAGGTGGGGATGTGGTAGGAATATGGGATTAGTATAAATGGAAGGTTGATGGTCGGCACAGACTCGGTGGGCCAAAGGGCCTGTTTCAGTGCTGTATCTCTAAATAAATAAAATAAAATAAAAAATTTAAAAAAAATAAACAACAGTGACTATGTTTGAAAAAGACTTCATTGGCTGTGAAGCCCTTAGAGATGCCCTGAGATCATAAAGGTGCTCTAGAAAGGCAAGTCTTTCTTTCTCCATTAAATTAGATCATGGCTGATCTATATCACAACTTAATTTACCTGCCTCTGCTCCTTATCCCTTAACCCAACAAAAATCTCAGTCTTCAAATCTCCAATTGAGTCCTATCATCCATGTTTTAGGGGGATAGAATTTCAGATTTCCGCTACCCTTCATGTGGAAAAAGTGCTTCCGGATTTTCTTTCTTTTCTTTTGGGCCTCCTTATCTCGAGAGACAATGGATACGTAGGTGGTCAGTGGTTTGTGAAGCAGCGCCTGGAGTGGCTATAAAGGCCAATTCTAGAGTGACAGGCTCTTCCACAGGTGCTGCAGAGAAATTTGTTTGTCAGGGCTGTTGCACAGTTGGCTCTCCCCTTGCGCCTCTGTCTTTTTTCCTGCCAACTACTAAGTCTCTTCGACTCGCCACAATTTAGCCCTGTCTTTATGGCTGCCCGCCAGCTCTGGCGAACGCTGGCAACTGACTCCCACGACTTGTGATCAATGTCACAGGATTTCATGTCGCGTTTGCAGACGTCTTTAAAGCGAAGACGTGGACGGCCGGTGGGTCTGATACCAGTGGCGAGCTCGCTGTGCAATGTGTCTTTGGGGATCCTGCCATCTTCCATGCGGCTCACATGGCCAAGCCATCTCAAGCGCCGCTGACTCAGTAGTGTGTATAAGCTGGGGATGTTGGCCGCCTCGAGGACTTCTGTTGGAGATACGGTCCTGCCACCTGATGCCAACATTTTAATACTGTACATAGTAAATTTAGTGTTTAATACAGCATGCTGTGGACATTTTTCTAAAATGTAATACCATATTTCAAGCATTAAGTACAATGGTTAATTGTGTAATGGTTTATTAACAGAGGACATTTTTTCTTTCCTTTTTAACTCAAATTTATCTTGATGGATTTTAAATATCTGCATTTATTCTAGATGGTATTTCCATTTAATCAGACTCAAAATGCAAATCATCTTGTCTAAATTTGACTAAATTTGGTCACAGCTCAAGTATTTTAATCTTGCACTCAGTGGGGGTTTTGCTTATGTGGTGCTTCAAATATGTTTTTCTTTCTACTCCCAAATAAAATAAAATTAATTTAACATTTTAATATGAAATCATAAAGTACAGAAAGAGTCCATTTGACAGTTGTACCTCTGCTGACATGGAGGTCAGTCCATGACCTTTGTTGGATTTGTAAAAGAAAGACAGACTTGCATTTATATAATATAAAATAAAAACAAGAAATGCTGGAACCACTCAGCAGGTCTGGCAGCATCTGTGAAAAGAGAAGCGGAGTTAACGTTTCGGATCAGTGACCCTTCTTCGGAACTGACAAATATTAGAAAAGTCACAGGTTATAAGCAAGTGAGGCGGGGGTGGGGCAAGAGATAACAAAGGAGAAGGTGTAGATTGGACCAGGCAACATAGCTGACCAAAAGGTCATGGAGCAAAGGCAAACAATATGTTAATGGTGTGTTGAAAGACAAAGCATTAGTACAGATTAGGTTTTAATGCACTGAATATTGAACAGCAAGTGCAAAGCTGATAAAAACAACAGTGGGTAAGCAAATTGAACAAACTAAGATGAAATGAAATAAATGCAAAAAAAAGATTGTAAAAAAAAATGTAAAAAAAAAAGAAGAAAAAATGACTAAAAATGAAAGTAAAATGGGGGGCTGTCATGCTCTTAAATTATTGAACTCAATGTTCAGTCCGGCAGGCTGTAGTGCGCCTAATCGGTAGATGAGATGCTGTTCCTCGAGCTTGCATTTATATAGCTCCTTTCACACCCACAGGACATCCCAAACTGCTTTACAACCAATGACCTACTTTTGAAGTGCAGTCACTTCTATAATGTAGGAAATGCTGCAGCCAATTTGTGCATAGCAAGACTCAAAAACTCCCGGGTTGCTCTTAGAAATAGTGCCATGGGATCTTTTACATCTGCCAGAACGAACAGATGGAGTCCTGATTTATTGAATCATCTGAAAGACATCCAAAGCAGGTTTGTGTTAATTATCTCACATTCCTTATGACTATTCAAGGCATCTTCAGTGAAGTTTGTTCTTCTCAATATGAACATTGCAATGTAATGCCTTAAGGAAAGGTAATGGCGGCTGGAGAGCAGAAAATCTAGTTATTCCTTCTACAATTTAAAAATAGGTAGGCATATATAATTTTTAAACAGCAAGCTCATTAGGTATAAGGTGTCAGCCGCAGCTCAGTTGATAGCACGCTTGAGTCAGAAGATGGTGAGTTCAAATTCCGCTCCCGAGAGATTTGAGCACATAACATTGGCTGACACTCCCATTGCAGTATCGAATATTTGTAGTTTCCTACTATGCATTAATTCTGTTGAAGCACTTCAAACAAAGGGTAGTGGAAATCTGCAACTCATTTCCCCCTAAAAGCTTTGGAGGCTGGGGTTTAATTGAAAATTTCAAAACTGATGGATGTTTGTTCGGCAAGGATATTAAGGGTCAAGATTCAGATCAGCCATGATCTAATGGAACAATGGAGCAAGTTCAAAGGACTGAATGACCTGCACCTTTTCATATGTTTCCTGGCTGCTCCTCCTACCTGGACCAGTTTTCAAAATGATTTCCTAATTTTATTTTCTATCTGGTTTTGTTGTTTCTTCACTTTCATCACTTTATTCTTTTCCAGATGAAACTAAGCTCAAGCTCTGGAACATCACTATCAGTAAAAATGTGCTGCAACTGCCAAGCATCTTCCATCACCTCCCGCACCTGCTCGCCAGAGAAGACAGTTTCCAGCCATCTGTCTACCTGGGACAGAGGAGAACTGGAGGTGAGAAAGAAACCAATTGACGTAGATTTTAAAGATTACAGTTTTCAACTTTTAATTCAAGCCAATAGGTAAAAAATCACTGCGTGCAAAAAAATAAAAGTACATTAGGCACTCTAACTTGGATCCAAAACTTTGCCGCCTGTAACCTTACTTGCACCAAGTCCATTCAGCCATCACCCCTGTTCTCGTTGACCTACGTTGGCTCCCAGTCTGGCAATGCCTTAATTATAAAATTATACCTGTTTTGAAATCCCTCCGTGGCCTCTGTCCTCCCTGTCTCTCTAACTTTCTCCAGCCCTACAACTCTCTGACATGTCAGCATTCCTGCAATTCTGGCCTCTTGCATATCCCCAATTTTAGTCGCTGCACCATTGGTGCCCATGCCTTAACCTGCTCAAGCCCTAAGCTTTGGAATTTCCTTCCTAAACCATTCTACCTCTCTCTCCTCCTTTAAGATGCTCCTGAAAATCTACCCATTTGACCAAGCTTTTGACCATCTGTTGTAATTATGTGGCTCGGTGTCAAATTTTGTTCAGTAATGCTCCCTTGAAACATTTTGGGATGTTGTACTATGTTAAAAATGCTACATAAATGTAAGTTGATGGTAGCGGCAGCTGCACTCCTGAGTATGCTTGTAAACCTTTCATTCATATGTCTAGGTTGCAATCATTATGATGGATGTATTATTTTCAAATGTTTCCATCAATTGCTATACTAGGTTGCTTGGCCTCTGGTTTCGCTCCCTTTTTTCCAAAAAAAAAGTTGCAAGCCTCCAAAATTCCTTTCTTTCTTCTCCCAGCTTCGCTCCTCTTAACAAAAAAAAACAAAATCGTGCCGTGCACAAGTAATTGTGATTGTTGTCTGGTATAACAATGGGGATCATTCTTTCCTCTAGTAGTGCAAATACAAAGGACATCAAACCCATTTTCTGCTGAACAATTTGTATGTTGTTCCATTTTCTTTATCCTTTTGATTGAGTTGTCTCAGTAGCTTATTCAGGTATATACTCTGCATTGCCTTACATACAAACTAGGAGCAGAAGTAGGCCATTCGGCCCCTCGAGCCTGCTCCGCCATTCAATAAGATCATGGTTGATTTGTTTGTGTTTCAAATTCTCCACACCCATCTACTCCCAATAACCCTCGATTCCCTTGCCTAACAAGAATCTGTCTACCTCTGCCTTAAAAATATTCAATGTCCCCGCCTCCACCACCTTCTGAGGCAGTGTGTTCCAAAGTTGCACAACCCTTGGAGAAAAGTTCTCCTCATCTCTGTTCGAAAAGGGTGTACCCTAATTTTAAAACCGTGCCCCTAGTTCTGGACTCACCCAAGATAGGAAACATTCTCCTTGCCAAGACTGTTCGGGATCTTAAACTTCAATCAAGTCTGCCCTCACTCCAGTGAAAACAAGCCCAGTCTGTTCAATCTTTCCTCATAAGACAACCCACTCGTTCCAGGTATCAATCTAGTAAACCTCCTATGAACTGCCTCCAACACATTTACATCCTTAAATAAAGAGACCAAAACTGCACACAGTATTCGAAATGTGGTCTCACCAATGCCCTGTATAATTGAAGTATAACATCCTTACTTTTATTTTCAATTCCTTTCATAATAAAGGATAGCATTCCATTAGCCTTCTTTATTACCTGCTGTACCTGCATACTAACATTTTGTGACTTATGCACTAGAACACCTAGATCCCATTGCATCTCGGAATTCCTCAGTCATTTTCCGTTTAAGTAATGCTCTTTTTTTTATTCCTCCTGTCAGTGAACAACTTCACATTTTCCCGCATTATACTCCATCTGCCAGATTTTTGCCCACTCACTCAACCTATCTATGTCGCTCTGCAACCTCCTTTTGTCCTCTTCACAACATATTTTCCCACCTATCTTTGTGTCATCTGCAAATTTAACTACCATGCCATCGTTCCCCTCATCTAGGGTATTGATATAAATTGTAAACAATCGAGGCCCCAGCACAGACCCATGTGGGACTCCATTCGTCACATTCTGCCAATCGGAAAAGGACTGATTTTATGCATACTCTGTTTTCTGCCAGCCAGCCAATCTTCTATCCATGCTAATATATTACCCCCTACACCATGAGCTCCTACTTTGCGTAATAACCTTTTTATATGGCACCTTGTTAAATGCCTTCTGGAAATCCAAATACAGTACATCAGGGGGCTCCCCTTTATCCGCAACACGTGTTACTCCTTCAAAGAACTTCAACAAATTGGTTAAACATGATTTCCCTTTCACAAAACCATGCTGACTATTCCCGATTACCTTGCGTTTTCTAAGTGCCCAGCTACAACCTCCTTAATGATCAATTCTAACACCTTCCCCACGACAGATGTCCAGCTAACTGGCCTATAATTACCTGTTTTCTTCCTTTTCCCCCCCTCCTCCCACCTTCTTGAATAGAGGGGTTATAATTGTTACTTTCCATCACATTGAAACCTTACCAGAATCCAGCGAATTTTGAAAAATTAACACCAACACATCTACTACCTCATTAGCCACCTCTTTTAAGACTCTAGGATGAAGTCCATCAGAACCCGGGGACTTGTCAGCCCACTGCTCCATCAGTTTGGTTAGTACCGCTTCCCTGGTGATTGTGATTTCACCAAGTTCCCCTCTCCTTCCACCTCCTGATTTACAGCAATTGCCGGAATGTTTTTTGTTTCCTCTATAGTGAAGACAGAGCAAAATATTTGTTCATTGCATCTGCTATTTCCTTCTTATCTACTATTAGCTCCCCATTCTCACTCTCTAGAGGACCAACACTCACTTTACTTACTCTTTTCCTTTTTAAATACCTGTAAGAACTCTTGCTATCCATTTTTACATTTCTAGCTAGCTTCCTCTCGTACTCTAATTTCTTTCTCCTGATTAACCTTTTAGTCATTCTCTGCAGTTCTTTATATTCTGACCAATCATCTGACCTGCCACTCATCTTTGCGCAATTATATGCCTTTTCCTCAAGTTTGATGCTTTCCTTAACTTCTTTAGTTAAACACGGATGATGGGTCCTCCCCTTAAAATTTTTCTTTATAGTAGGAATATACCTATTCGGAGAATTCTGAAATATCCCCTTAAATGTCTGCCACTGCTTCTCTATTGCTCTGTTTGCAAGCTTAGTAACTGAGTTCACTTCAGCTAGCTCAGCTTTCATGCCCACATAGTTGCCCTAATTCAAGTTTAAAATACTATTCTTAGACCGACACTACTCTCTTCCAAACTTGAATGTAAAATTCAATCATCTTGTGGCCGCTGCTACCTAGAGGTGTCTTTACTCTAAGGTCATTAATTAATCGTGTCACATTATACAATTGTTGACACAATCTTAATCCATTTCTTGACCTTTTTTTTGTCCACAGTTTCGATAGTGATGGGAGTTCCAACTGTCAAGCGGGAGGTGCACAGTTACCTGATCGACACCTTGAACTCCCTCATTTATGAACTGACCCCTGAGGAAAAACAAGACTGTGTGATTGTTGTACTCATTGCAGAAGTGAGTGAAAATACAGTCCTGGATTTATATTCCCATAAGTTTAGAAGGTTGAGGGGATAACCTAAATGAGGGCTTCAATTGATCAGCAGTTCAATGGGATGGATGCCGAGGAACTATTTTAGTCTGGGCAGTCAGAAGAAGAGGGGATGGTCTTCAAATTATCGCGATTGATAGTTTTTTTTTAGTCAGGTAAAAGTCATCAAAGAGATACGGAACCAAGGCAGATACCATGCTGTTGATAGTCTGGAGTCGCATGCAGGCCATACGAACAAGGAGCAGGAGTAGGCCATTCAGCCCCTCTAGCCTGCTCTGCCATTCAGTAAGATCATGGCTGATCTGTTTGTGGTCTCAACTCCACTTTCCTGCCTACCCCCGATACCTTTTGGCTCTCTTGTTTCTCAAGAATCTGTCTACCTCTGCCTTAGAAACAGTCAATGACCCTGCCTCCACTGCTCTCAAGGGAAGAGGGTTCCATAGACTCATGACCCTCAAAGAAAAAAATTCTCATCTTTTTCTTAAATGGGAGACCCCTTATTATTAAACTGTGCTGCCTAGTGTTGGTCTCTGCCACAAGGAGAGACCGACCATCCTTTCAACATCCACCCTGTCAAGTTCCCTGAGGATCTTGGATGTTTCAATAAGATCACCTCTTTTCCTTCTAAATTCCAATAGATACAGACCCAACCTGTCCAACCTTTCCTCATAAGATAACCCTCTCATCCCAGGGTCAATCAAGTGAACCTTCTCTGAACTGCTTCCAATGCAGTTATATCCTTCCTTAAGTAAGGAGACCAAATCTGTAGACAATACTCTAGATGTGGTCTCACCAATGCCCTGTACAACTGTAGCAAAACTTCCCTACTTTTGTATTTCCCTGGCAACAGCAATATTGCATTTGCCTTCTTAATCACTTGCTAAACCTGCATACTAAACCTTTTACGTTTTACACCCAGATCCCTCTCCATCTCAGAGTTCTGCAGTCTCTCTCCACTTTAATAATATTTTCTATTTTTCCAGCTATACTCCATCTGCCAAATCTTTGTCCACTCACTTAACCCATCTATATCCCTTTGCAGACACCTTATGTCCTCTTCACAACTTACACTCTCACCTTTGTGTCATCAGCAAATTTAGCAACCATACATTCTGTCCTTCCATCCAAGTCACTGATATAGATTATGAACAGTTGAGGCCCCAGCACTGATCCCTGTGGCACTCCACTAGTTGCAGCTTGCTAACCCGAAAATGACCCATTTATGCCTACCGTCTTTCCAGTTAGCTAGCCAATCCTCTATCCATGTTAATATGTTACCCACTACACCATGAGCTCTTATTTTGTTTCGTAACCTTTGATGTGGCACCTTGTCAAATGCCTTCTGGAAATCCAAGTACACACATCCACAGGTCCCCTTTTATCCACTTTGCTGGTTACTTCCTAAAGGAACTCTAATAAATTAGTCAAACATGATTTTCCTTTCACAAAACCATGTTGACTGTCTGATTGCACTGAGATTTTCTAAATGACCTGCTGTAACCTCATTAATAATAGATTCCAGCATTTACCCTGTGACAGATATTAAGCTAACTGGCCTGTACTTTCCTGCTTTCTGTCTTCCTCCTTTCTTGAATAGTGGGTTAAGATGGCAGATTTTCTTCCCTAAAGGATGAAGCTAAGCGATCCTACAACCAACGGATCAGATCAAAGCTCTGTAGTCCTGCCACATTCAGTCGTGAATGGAGGTGGACAATGGATAAAAAGCAGGATGAATTCAATCTGGCCAATTACCATCCCATCAGTCAACTCGAATCATCAGCAAAGTGATGGAAGGTGTTGTAGTCAGTGCTATCAAGTGGCACTTACTCAGCAACAACCAGTTTGCCAATGCTCAGTTTGGATTCTGCCAGGGCCACTGAGTTCCAGAACTCGTTACAGCTTTGGTCCAAATGTGAAAAGAGCTGAATTCCAGAGGTGAGATGAGAGTGATTGCCCTTAGCATCAAGGCAGCATTTGACCAAGTGTGGCATCAAGGAGCTCTAGAAGAATTGAAGTCACTGGGAATCAAGGGGAAAACTAATTGCTGGTTGGAGTTATACCTAGCACAAAGGAAGATGAGTCTGATTTTTGGAGGCCAATCATCTCAGCTCCAAGACATCACTAAAGGAGTTTCTCAGTGTAGTGTCCTAGGTCCAACTATCTTCAACTGCTTCAACAATGACTTCCCTCTAACATAAGGTCAGAACTGGGGATGTTCATTGATGATTTGGCAGTGTTCAGTTCCATTCACAACTCCTTAGATACTGAAGCAGTCCGTGCCTGCTTGCACCAAGACCTGGACAACATTCATGCTTGGACTGACAAGTCATAAGTGATATTCAAGCTAGCCAAGTGCCTGGCAATGACCATCTCCAACAAGGGAGAATGTAATCATCTCCCCTTGATATTCAACAGCATTACCATCACTGAATCCTCGACCATCAATATCCTGGGGGTTACCATTGACCAGAAACTTAACTGGACCAGCCATATAAAGACAGTAGCTACAAGAGCAGGTCAGAGGCTGGGAATTCTGCAGCAAGTAACTCTCAGTTCCTGACTCCCCAAGGCCTACATCCATCTAAAACGCACATGTCAGGAGTGTGTTAGAAAACTCTCCACTTGCCTGGATGAGTGCAGCTCCAACAACACTCGAGCTCGACACCAAACAAGCCCATTTGATCAGCATCCCATCACCATATTAAACATTCACCCCTTCACCACCAGCGCACAGTGGCAGTGGTGTACCATCTGCAAAATGCACTGCAGCAACTTGCCCAGGCTCCTTCGACAGCATCTTCCAAACCCGTGACGTCTACCAAATAGAAGGACAAGGGCAAAATACGCATGGGAACACCTGCAAATTCCCCTCCAAGTCGCACACCATCCTGACTTGAAACTATATTGCAGTTCCTTCACTGTCACTGGGTCAAAATCCAGGAACTCCCTCCCTAACAGCACTGTGGGTGTACCTATATCACATGGATTCTAGCGGTTCACCACCACCTTCTCAAGGACAATTAGGGATAGATAACCAATGCTGGCCTAGCCTGTGACACCCATATCCCAAGATTGAATTTTTTTTTAAAAACTGTTAATTGTGTTTAACTGTATGCAGGTGGTGAGCATTATCTGGGGTTTTGCTTGAGCACACATAAAGAGACACTTGTTGAACCTGTAGGGTGGTTGAGTTCAGGTAAATGCTTGTAGTGTTTAACTCTAAATAATTGTAAGACTGAGTAAAGATTAGTTCCAGTACAATCCTTCAACTGGCTGTCCAGAGATTAACACACTTACCAATGATAATCTGTCAGCTCCAGCAGCTGATGGGGACGAATGCTCCTCCAGATCCTCCTTCCGCTTCACTTCCCTCTGACCCCACCCCTTCTGATTTGACCCCTTGCCGTGTATTCACTATACCCTCTGACCTCCCCCTCTCTGATGCTGAACGTTCTGTACTCAGCAAAGGTCTCAGTTTTATCCCCTTACGCTCCCACCTCAATGAATTTCGCGCTCGGCATGAAGTTGAGCTCTTCTTCCGTTGCCTCCAACTCCGCACTCACTTCTTTGACCAGGAGTCCTCCTCCCGGCCAGCAGACCCATTCACTCGCCTCCAGCATTCTCTCTCTACCTGGACCCCTCCCCTTGGCCACTAACCCGCTCTTGATCTCTTCATTGAGAACTGTCGGCGAGACATTGGTCATCTCAATTTCTCTGCCCCCCTCACTCACTCTAACCTGTCCCCCTCTGAACTTGAGGCACTCCGTTCTCTCAGGTCTAACCCCGACATGGTCATCAAACCTGCAGACAAGGGTGGTGCTGCTGTTGTATGGCGTACTGACCTCTGTCTTGCAGAAGCTCAACGCCAACTCACAGACACTTCTTCCTACCTGTCTCTGGACCATGACCCCACCACCGAACATCAAGCCACCATCCAAAGGACTGTCACTGACCTCATCTCCTCTCGAGATCTTCCCTCTACATCTTCCAACCTCATAGTCCTGCAACCCCGGACAACCCGTTTCGACCTCCTTCCCAAAATCCACAAACGGGACTGTCCCGGCAGACCCATTGTGTCAGTCTGCTCTTGCCCCACTGAACTTATTTCTTCCTATCTTGACTCTATCTTTTCTCCGCTGGTCCAGTCTCTTCCCACCTACATCCGTGACTCTTCTGACGTCCTACGTCATTTTGACAATTTCCAGTTTCCTGGTCCCAGCCCCAGGACGTCCAATCGCTCCACACCTCCATCCCCCACCAGAATGGTTTGAGGGCTCTCCGCTTCTTCCTGGAACAGAGGCCCAACCAGTCCCCATCCACCACCACCCTCCTCCGCCTGGCTGAACAACTTCTCCTTCAACTCCACGCACTTCCTTCAAGTAAAAGGTGTCGCTATGGGTACCTGCATGGGTCCTAGTTATGCCTGTCTTTTTGTGGGATATGTCGAGCATTCTTTGTTCCAGTCCTACTCAGGCCCCCTCCTCCAACTCTTTTTCCGGTACATTGATGACTGTATTGGTGCCGTTTCCTGCTCCCGCCCCGAACTGGAAAACCTTATCAACTTTGCTTCCAATTTCCACCCTTCTCTCACCTTTACATGGTCCATCTCTGACACTTTCCTTCCCTTCCTCGACTTCTCTATCTCCATCTCTGGGGATAGGTTGTCCACTAATATCCCACCGACTCCCACAGCTACCTCAACTACACTTCTTCACACCCTACCTCCTGTAAGGACTCCATTCCATTCTCCCAGTTTCTCCGTCTTCGACGCATTTGCTCTGATGATGCTACCTTCCATGACAGCGCTTCTGATATGCCTTCCTTTTTCCTCAACCAAGGATTCCCCCCCCCACTGTTGTTGACAGGGCCCTCAACCGTGTCCAGCCTATTTCCCGTACCTCTGCCCTCAACCCTTCCCCTCCCTCTCAGAAACGTGACAGGGTTCCCCTTGTCCTCACTTTCCACCCCATCAGCCTCCATATCCAAAGGATCTTCCTCCGCCATTTCCGCCACCTCCAGCGTGATGTCACTACCAAACGCATCTTCCCCTCCCTTCCCCTGTCAGCATTCCGAAGGGATCGTTCCCTCCGCGACACCCTGGTCCACTCCTCCATTACCCCCACCACCTCGTCCCCGTCCCAAGGCACCTTGCCCTGAAATCGCAGGAGGTGTAATACCTGCCCATTTACCTCCTCTCTCCTCGTTATCCCAGGCCTCAAACGCTCCTTTCAGGTGAAGCGGCGATTTACTTGTATTTCTTTCAATGTAGTATACTGTATTCGCTGCTCACAATGTGGTCTCCTCTACATTGGGGAGACCAAGCGCAGACTGGGTGACCGCTTTGCGGAACACCTCCGCTCAGTCCGCAAGCAGGACCCTGAGCTTCTGGTTGCTTGCCATTTCAACACTCCGCCCCCCCCCCCCCCTGTTCTCATGCTCACATCTCTGTCCTAGGATTGCTGCAGTGTTCCAGTGAACATCAACGCAAGCCTCGAGGAACAGCATCTCATCTACCAATTTAGGCACACTACAGCCTGCTGGACTGAACATTGAGTTCAGTAATTTCAGAGCATGACAGCCCCCCATTTTACTTTCATTTTTAGTTTTTTCTTTTTTACAACCTTTTTTTTTTTGCATTTATTTCATTTCATTTCATCTTAGTTTGTTCAGTTTGCTTACCCACTGTTTTTTTTTCATGTTTGCACTTGCTGCTGTTCAATATTCAGTGCATTAACACCTAATCTGTACTAATGCTTTGTCTTTCAACACACAATTAACATATTGTTTGCCTTTGCTCCATGACCTTTTGGTCAGCTATGCGGCCTTGTCCAATCTACACCTTCTCCTTTGTTATCTCTTGCCCCACCCCCACCTCACTTGCTTATAACCTTTGACATTTTTAATATTTGTCAGTTCCGAAGAAGGGTCACTGACCCGAAACGTTAACACTGCTTCTCTTTCCGCAGATGCTGCCCGACCTGCTGAGTGGTTCCAGCATTTCTTGTTTTTATTTCAGATTTCCAGCATCCACAGTATTTTGCTTTTATAATATTCTGTCATTTTACCCATTAATAGATATGCCAAGTTTACGGTGGACAGTCTCTATCTCATCCCATTGTAGTCAAACCTAAATCTAGCATCTTATTAGCTTTTTTATTCATTTGGGGGATGTGGGTGGTGCTACCTCGGACAGCATTTATTACCCTTGGGTGGAGAGCTGCCTTCTTGAACCACTGCAGTCCTTGGGTTGTAGGTACACCCATAGAGCTGTTAGGAAGAAAGTTCCAGGATTTTGACCCAGTGACAGTGAAGGAACAGCAATATATTTCCAAGTCCGGATGGTGTGTGAGTTAGAGGGGAACTTGCAGGTGGTGGTCCCATGAATGTGCTGCCCTTGTCTTTCTAGGTGGTAGAGGTCACAGGTTTGGAAGGTGCTGTCGAAGGAGCTTGGGTGAGTTGCTGCAGTGCACATGGCATATGGTACACACTGCTGCTACTGTGTGTTGGTGGTGAAGGGAATGAACATTGAAGGTGGTGGATGGGGTGCCAAGCAAGCGGGCTGCTTTGTCCTGAATGATGTCGAACTTCTTGAGTGTTGTTGGAGCTGCTGTCATCCAGGTAAGTGGAGAGTATTCCATCACACTCCTGACTTGTGCCTTGTAGATGGTGGACAGGCTTTGAGGAGACAGGGAGGTGAGTTACTTGCTGCAGAATTCCCAGCCTCTGACCTGCTCTTGTAGCCACAGAATCTATGTGCCTGGTCCAGTTCAGTTTCTAGTCAACGGTGATCCCTAGGATGTTAGTGGGGATTCAGTGGTGGTAATTCCATTGAACATCAAGGGGAGATGGTTAGATTCTCTCTTGTTTGAGATGGTCATTGCCTGGCAGTTGTGTGGCGCAAATGTTACTTGCCACTTGTCAGCCCAAGCCTGGATGTTGTCCAGGTATTGCTCCATATGGACATGAGCTTCTTCAGTATCTGAGGAGTCGCAACTGGTGCTGAACATTGTGCAATCATCAGCGAACATCCCCATTTCTGAACTTATGATGGAGGAAAGGTCATTGACAAAGCAGCTGAAGATGGTTAGGTCTAGGACACTACAGTGAGAAACTCTTGCAATGATGTCCTGGAACTGAGATGTTTGACTTCCAACAACCTCAACCATCTTCCTTTGTGCTAGATATGACTCCAGTCAGTGGAGAGTTTTCCCCCGATTCCCATTGACTCCAGTTTTGCAAGGGCTCCTTGATACCATACTCGGTCAAATGCTGCCTTGATGTCGAGGGCAGTCACTCTCACCTCGCCTCTTGAGTTCAGCTCTTTTGTCCATGTTTGGACCAAGGTTGCAATGAGGTCAGGAGCTGAGTGGCCCTGGCAGAACCCAAAATGAGCGTCAGTAAGCAGATTATTGCTGAGCAAGTGCCATTCGATAGCACTGTTGATGACTCCTTCCATCAGTTTGCTGATGATTGGGAGTAGACTGATAGGATGCTAATTGGCCGGGTTGGATTTGTCCTGCTTGTTATTCATAGGACATACCTGGGCATTTTTCCACATTGCTGGGCAGCTGCCAGTTTTGTAGCTGTACTGGAACAGCTTGGCTAGGGTCATGGCTAGTTCTGGAGCACAAGTCTTCAGTGCTATTGCCGGAATGTTGTCACGGCCCATGCCCTTTGCAGTATCCAGTGCCTTCAGTCGTTCCTTTGATATCATGTGGAGTGAATCGGATTGGCTGAAGACTGACATCTGTGATGCTGGTGATCTCCGGAGGAGGCCGAGATGGATCCCGACACTTCTTACTGAAGATGTATGTAAATGCTTCTGCCTTGTCTTTTGTACTGATGTGCTGGGCTCCTCCCTTGTTGAGGATGGGGATATTTGTGGAGCTGTCTCCTCCTGTTAGTTGTTTAATTGTCCACCACCATTCACCAGTGGATGTGGCAGGACTGTAGAGCTTAGATCTGATCTGTTGGTTATGGGATCGCATTGGTCTGTGTCTCATCTGGCTTCCTTTGTTTGGCATGTACTTAGTCATGTGTTGTAGCTTCACCAGGCTGACACCTCATTTTTAGGTGTGCTTGGTGCTGCTCCTGGCATGCCCTCCTGCACTCTTCATTGAACCAGGATTGGTCTCCCAGCTTGATAATGGTAGAGTGGGGGATATGCCAGACCATGAGGTTACAGATTGTGGTTGAATACAATTCATTTGCTGCGAATGGCCCACAGCGCCTCATGGATGCCCAGTTTTGAGTTGATAGATCTGTTCGAAATCTATCCCATTTAGCACAGTGGTAGTGCCACACAACACGATGATGGGTACCTTCAATGTGAAGACGGGTCTTCGACTCCACAAGAACTGTGTGATGGTCACTCCTACCAATACTGTCATGGACAGATGCATCTGCAACAGATAGATTGATGAGGACGAGGTTAAGTAGGATTTCTCTCTTTGAACCACTGCGTTGAGCTCAATCATAGTGGTAATTTTACTGGGCTAGCAATTCAGAAGCCCAGGCTAATTCTCTGGGGACATGGGCTCAAATCCCATTGCGGCAGCTGGTAAAATTTCTAATTCAATTAATAAATCTGGAATTAAAAAGCTAGTCTGAGTAATGGTAACCATGAAACCATTGTCATTCGTCATGAAAACCCACCTGATTTGCTAATGTTCTTTGGGGAGGGAAATCTGCCATCCTTACCTGGTCTGGCCTACATGTGACTTCACAGCAAGGTGGTTGAGTCTTGGATGCCCTCTGAAATGGCCTAGCAAGCCACTCAGTTGTACAGAACCGCTAGAGAAAAGTCTAAAAGGAATGAAACTGGACAGACCACCCAGCATCAAGCTTGGCACAGGAAATGACAATGTCACACCCAGCCCTTCGATTCGGCAAAGTCCTCCTGGCTAACATCTGATGGCTTGTACCAAAATTGGGAGAGCTGTCCCACAGACTAGTCAAGCAATAGCCTGACAGTCATACTTACTGAATCATACCTTACACCACCATCACCATTCCACCAGAGGTGGTGTCACGTGGTATACAGTCGGGAGGGAGTTGCCCTGGGAGTCCTCAACATTGACTCTGGAACCCATGAAGTCTCATGGTATCAGGTCAACAGAATGTACCCTGGGTGGGGGACTTCAATGTCTGTCACTGAGTGGCTTGGTAGCACCACTACTGACCAAGCTGGCTGAGTCCTAAAGGATATAGCTGCTGGACTAGGTCTGCGGCGTGTGGTGAGGGAGCCAACAAGGGGGAAAGACCTTACTTGACTAAGTCTTCACCAATCCACCTGTCGTTGACAAATCTGTCCCTGATATTATTGATGGGAGTGACCAGCACACAGTACTTGTGGAGACTAAGTCCCATCTTCACATTGAGGATACCCTCCATCGCGCTGTGTGGCATGACCACTGCTAAATAGGATAAATTTCAAACCGATCTAGCAACGCAAAACTGGGCATCCATGATGAGGCAGATGGGCCATTAGCAGCAAAAGAATTGTATTCAACCACAATCTGTAACCTCATGGCCCGGCATATCTCCCACTCTATCATTACCATCAAGCTGAGGGATCAACCATGATTCAATGAAGAGTGCAGGAAGGCATGCCAGGAGCAGCACCAGGCATACCACAAAATGAGGTGTCAACCTGGTGAAGCCAAAACACAGGACTACTTGCATGCCAAACAACGGAAGCAGCATGCGATAGAGCTGAGCGATCCCACAATCGACGGATCAGATCTAAGCTCTGCAGTCCTACCACATCCAGTCATGCATGGTGGTGGATAAGTAAACAACTAACAGGAAGAGGTGGCTCCACAAATCCCCATCCTCAATGATGGGGGAGCCCAGCACTTCAGTGCAAAAGACAAGGCTGAAGCATTTGCAAACCTCATCAGTTAGAAGTGCTGAGTGGATGATCTATGTCAGCCTCCTCGTGAGGTCATGGTGGGATTTGAATCTGTGTCCCTGGAGCATTAGCCTGGGCCTCTGGTTCCCACTATGCCACTGTCTCCCCACTTTTCACAGTGAAATCTGGTAACCTTCTCTGGGTGAAGATTGTTCCTGACATTTTTATTGGCATACCATGTGATGGTGAGTCAACATGGGAAACTGGAGATAACAAGACTGTTGCTGAACTATATGGGCATCCTTTGTAGATTTATTTATGGTAAATAGAAATCAAAGCAAAAGTTTCAGGAACTGAGCCTCTCTCTTTGTGCTCACACCAAAATCAACACCCAATTAGAGGCTACTATATGTTATAACCGAGGCTGGATGTGTGCACTGTCTCCCTCGCCCATGCTCCCCCTCCCCACTACTCCACTGGTCACAACATATTAAATACTTTAACCAGTTATGAATATAGCCAATTCTATACTTTTATTGATCTGTTTCAGAATACAAATCCACCAATCAGGTTTCTTAAATCAATAGTTTTGTTAATTATAAAACAATTTATTCAATAAAGATGCAAAGCTTATTAGCACACAGTTTGAAATATGAAAGTATAAATGTCTACCCTTCTATAATAACCTAACTAACACACACAGGTTAAAGAAAATTGAAAAAAACTGGCTCGGCAGAGATCAATTTTAAACAAAATACTTTGGCCAAGTTATTGTCAATTCTTGAAGAAAAGGGATAAGATGTGGAATGTTCTAGATGGTCTTTTGGTCTTGCGTCCAGGTGCACGTAGACGGGTGTCACTAGACTCGTGCGTTAGTTACTGTGCTCTTTTCAGAAGCAGTTCGTTCAGGAGATGCCGAGAGGAAGTCTTCCAGAAGCTTCTCAGGTGAAATGCTGCATCAGTTTTTCCAGCTCTCACACTGGATTCTGACTTTCTCAGAGATGGAACAGGATGGGTTGGTTGCTTCCCACTCTCTGCAGGCTGCAACCCCAATTCCACTTCCAACAATATCCCAAAAATGAAACCAAAACTTCTGAATCATAAACCCAGATATGTGACTTCTCTCGGTCCATACAGTTCCATAGTCCATAAGACTCTCGTTGTTTACTTAGCTTTAGACTTGACTTCCAGTAAGAGTTTTTTTAAAAAGTCCTAAAGTGTCCTTCCAGTGACCCTTTTTAAAAAAAAAAAAAAGTCCAACATCTCCTCTGGTATTTTCCACAGTCTTTTAACCACAAGTCCTCAAAATGTGAATAATGGAAGCAGCTTCATGACATACTTGAAATTTGAAATCCTTATTACTACTGCCCGTTGACCCCTGGAAGGATACAAGTAATCGCTCAATGTCGACCAATGAGATAAAAAACGAAAGTGCTAGAAATACACAGCAGGTTCGGCAGCATCTGTGGAGAGAGAAAGAGTTAACGTTTCAGTGCTGTGACCTTTCATCAGAACTCTGATCCGATGAAAGGTCACAGATCTGAAACAACTCTGTTTCTCTCTCCATAGATGCTGCCAGACTTGCTGTGTATTTCCAGCACTTTCTGTTTTTATTTCAGATTTCCAGCATCTACAGTATTTTGCTTTTATTATCGACCGAGAGTTCTCTATTTCCCATACTCATAAAAAGAATACTCCCACAACATATTTTAAATTCAAACTTAGCTGAACTATCAAACATTACAAAGAGAGAACTTCACTGGACTTCCCTGTGGGACTGACTGATCCCTTAATGTCACCTTAGCTTTGAATAATTGGAGTCAATGCTGGGCCTGTTGCTGGATGGTCTATATTGGTAAAGGCTTTGATATAGCTTTCACAGTGGGGGGAAAAAACCTGAACCGTATTAATGTTTTTTTTATTGTGCTGTGACATTTAATGTAGGCCATAAAATGTGACTTAAATTATGTTATGTATTTTCTGAATGACCTAACACACTCCAGAAAAACTTGCAAAAGCAAAACTGTTGTCACCTCTTCTACTCTGTACAAACAGTACCAGTAGAACGAGACAGTTTGTCCATCAAGCACGTGATGCTGTTAGTTCTACAGCTGCAGTTATCTATTCAATCCTATTTAGCAAAAACATTTACAAGTGATACCAGAACTGAGAGGTTGCACTTGTCAGAAAAGATTGAATGGGTTGGGGCTCTTTTTTTTTCTGTAGGAAAGAAAAGGCTGAGGGATTACCTGATGGAGCTCTTTAAGACTATAGAAGGGTTTGATAGAATAAATGATCTTTCCACTTGTAAGAGTCCAAATCATGTGCCCATAAATGTACCAGAGTCACCAATAAATCCAGGAGGGAATTCAAAAGAAATTTCCTTTACCCAGAGAGCATTTAAATGTGGAACTCTCTTTTTCACATTGAATGGTTGAGGCGAACACATAAATGTAATTAAGGGGAAGCTAGATAAGTACATGAATGAGAAAGGAATAGAATGCTATGTTAGGATGCAATGAAGTAGGGTGGAGGAGGCTCATGTGGCATACCAGCAGAGACCAGTTGGGCCAAATGGGCTGTTTTTGTGCTGTACATTTTGTGTAACCACCTTCTGTTTCTGTATCCTTTTTATTTTCTCCTTTAGAAATCCTTATCCAAATCTCTTTTTAAAAAAAAAAAATTAGTGATTGCCTCAATAACCATTTCTGATAAAGCAGTCCGTGTTAAAATACACTGTGGAAAAAGTTTCTATTGATAATGTTGAGTATGTGCACACTTGATATCGATTGAAACAACCCTTCCCTTTCAAAAACCTTTTCATAATTTTGAAAGCATCTATTGGATCTATTCCTTCTCAATTCTAGTGAAATTTTTTGAAACATTTCTTCATAACTATAACCTCTAATTAGTCAAGCTCTGTTTAAACCTTCCTATGCTTCCAATATCCCTACCATAATGGGGTGCCTAGAACAACATGCTATGCTGTAACTGTGGTCTAAATTATTATCATCTACAAATTAAGCATCACTTCTTTGCTTTCCCATTGTGTCCTTGTTCTTGTATTCAATGCCCATGTAAAAACCCAAAGTCCCATTTGCCTTTTTATAGTCTTCAATGCTTACACGCTGGCCTTTTAAAGATTGACTTCTTGATCATTTTAGGAATCCTGCCTTGAAAGAGTACACTTCCTTTCATGTTATTTTACCCCAAAGTATACATTTCTCCTTGTTGAACTGCAGCTGCCACTTATCTGCCTGCTCTGCTAAACCAATCTGGCCTCCTGTAGCCTCTTCCATTCTTCGTCACAGTTTATCGTGTCCCTTCATTTGACATCATTGCTCTCCCTTCGTTGTACCTCTGTCCAAATAATTTATGTAAGTGGCAAACCACAATCTCAGCACGCCTGACAATCTGGGAAAAACATCCATTTTACATTTACTTTTTGCTTTCTGTTCCTTTTTTGCCATTGTTCTACCCATGTGGCTGCCTTCTCTCACAGAAGATCTGTTCCCAAAGTGTTGGTTTTAAGATACAACAGGATATAATTTTGTCTTTGGGTGGTACAAAATGGGTGCTTGTGAATGGGCAATTCTATATCCTACAGTTTGCAAAGGGCAAAATAGGCTGCCAGTTTGCTATCGCCTGTTCTGTGCTGCCACCCAAGATAGGTTTATACCAGTCTTTGTTAACAGGAAATGAGAAGAAACACAATACACAAACAATGCAATATTTTCTCAACACAGTTTGTTTGGATTCAAATTAGGGTATTTGCTAAACAATAGAAAGGGGCATGGGGGGGATAAAGACATTGGTAAATGCCGCTTTTGTTATATAAAGGCCATGCTTTAATTGGTGCTTTTTGTTAGCTAGTGTCATTTGCTTAAATTTCGCACACAATTATAAACACAACTCTGCAGGGTTACAGTAATTACCAGAAATGTTGAGTTACTGCCAGCACTAAGTTCCTACAATCAGCCTTTCATGTGGCTTACATTACAGTCTGTACTGTTGGAACAGTAGAATTGGACAGATTGGGTTGAAGGTCTGGAGAGGATTAAAGAACAAGCATTAAAAGAAAAGCTTTCCTTCTAAAGTTCACTGTCTTGCAAAGCATTTCTTGTTCTATTCATTGCTGTTAACTGGGGTTTACACGGTGAATGGACCTTGTCTGGTGACTATATAGGAACGTGCCTCATAAGTGAGGGATCTTCATATAATGTACATAAGAATTGGGGTGTTAAGCACAGTAGTGTTACCAGGGAGCAGTCCTAGAATTTGAGAACACTGGTGGGAAAAGGTCCAAGGGTTTGGCAATACATTGGACAGGTGACTGAGTGGAGGACTGCTCTGTAGGGGTCCCTGGACCTAGAAGAGGATTCCCGGAGAATTTGTCATGGAGGTTTTGGGAACCTAGGATCAGGGAACGGTGGGAACCCAGTCTTTGAGTCTGAGCATTGGAGAGGAGGTGCTGAGACTGAAAATGTGGGGACCCTTGGATACAGCAGGAATTTGAAGTATTGCGAGGGCCAAGTCTGGCAGTATTAGGGTGTTGTGGGATGGTGGTTTACAGAGGGGAGAGGGTTTTGCAGCCTTGTGGGGAAGGGGTGGTCACAGGAGAAATGGGATCTTGGCTCCTTTTCAGACCGTCTGGTACCACCTCCCCTGTTTAGCCCACTGCCCTCAATTGTGCCCTCGATTTCCCCTCCCCCTCCACCACCACTTTTCTTATCAGTTCTTGTCTTTAATTCCTTGCTTCTAAAGCATTTAAATGTGAAGTTTCTGTATGTACATTCCTAATGCACACAGAGCTCCTTGATTCTCCATCCATTATAGATGACGGACTAAGAGTGTAGTTTCCCGATTTATATGGACATAGGCCAGGAGTGCAAAATGCACTCTTTGGTGCACAATTAACATCTTTGCTGACTTGTAGCCTCTGTAACCAAGATAATTTTTTCTAAACAAAAGTTAGCTCAATGTTCAAGGTTAATTTGTTCACTTAGATTCCAACATCTAAATATAAAATAAATGCCTTAAGCCTCAAAGCATGACTGAATTTTCTAAGAAATAAGTCACACGGGGACATAAAAAGAAATCCACTTTCCATTAAACAATCTCTCTTTTCTTTTCTAACTATCAACAACGAAACCAGGATCACAGATACTGCTGGTCACGGGGGGGTGTCTGTAAGGAACTCACAACAGAAATTGTTACAGATATTTAAATGTCATCACTCACCTGATATAAAAATTGGGACTTCAATCTTTGGTGTTTGAAACTGAAAGTCCTTTTGAGGGGAAAAGAAAGCAAAGAAATTCTCAAAATCCGTGCAGGATGAGGACAGCAAATCAAGCTGGTGCGCAGATCAGATGCTGGGAAATCTGGCTCTGAATATGCAGTTTCGGTTGCAAGTTATAGTCAATAAAATATCTCCTTTCAACTCCCAGGAATTTGATACAGGCTGAAACCTTGAAGTAATAGATGTATTCGAAGATGCTTAAGTGGGTACTTTCAATCATGTAATTGTGAAATATGTAAATATTATGTTTTCAATTGATTGAAATCTTATTTTGGACGTGAAATGTTTCTAATACTGAGGGAAAAAATCTTTTTCAAAAGCATTTTGAGTGATTTGGTTCAACAAAATCCTATGAAGGGTAACTGTTCAGATAGGGTTTTGTGGCTGTACTTTTGAACATATCAATTTCCCTTTATAAATTTGGACAGGCAGTTTCATCATTAGTTGTTAACCTAAAAAAAAAATGAAATCAAAATCATGAAACAGGAAGCAAAGTTTGCATACGCACTCATGTTTGAATCCCTCCAATTAGGTTTCCACCCCTGCCACAGTACTGAAACAGCACCTAATTAATTCACAAATGAAACCCGATATAACTGTGACCATTGTAAACTACCCCTACTTGACCTGTTTCCATCCTTTGACCAGATTGGCCACACATCCTCTGGCAATGCCTCTTTATCATCCAGCTGGGTGAGACTGCTCTCATTTGGTTCCATTCTTATCTATTTAATTGTAGCCAGAAAATCACTTACAGTGGCTTCTCTTCCCACTTTTGCACTGTTGCATCTGGAGTCTCCCAAGTATCTGTCCATGGCCCCCTCCAATTTCTCATCGATATGTTGCCCCTCAGCAGCAACATCCAAAATCAAAGCATCAGGTTCCATATTTTTTTTAATTCATTCATGGGATGTGGGCGTCACTGGCTAGGCCAGCATTTATTGCCCATCCCTAATTGCCCTTGAGAAGGTGGTGGTGAGCTGCGTGCTTGAACCGCTGCAATCCATGTGAGGTAGGTAGGAGCTCAGATGATTGACCTCCAACAGCCACAGTCATCTTCTTTTGCGCTAGGTATGAATCCAACCAGCAGAGAGTTTCCCTCCTGATTCCCATTGACTCCAGTTTTGCTAGGGCTCCTTGATACCATACTCGGTCAAATGCTGCCTTGATGTCAAGGGCAGTCACTCTCGCCTCACCTCTTGACTTCAGCTCTTTTGTCATAAAAACAAGAAATGCTGGAACCACTCAGCAGGTCTGGCAGCATCTGTGAAAAGAGAAGCAGAGTTAATGTTTCGGTTCAGTGATCCTTCTTCGGAACTGACAAATATTAGAAAAGTCACAGGTTATTAGCAAGTGAGGTGGGGGTGGGGCAAGAGATAACAAAGGAGAAGGTGTAGATTGGACCAGGCCACATAGCTGACCAACAGGTCATGAAGCAAAGGCAAACAATATGTTAATGGTGTGTGTTCAGCTCTTTTGTCCATGTTTGAACCAAGGCTGTAATGAGGTCAGGTGCTGAGTGGCCCTGGCGGAACCCAAACTGAGCGTCACTGAGCAGGTTACTGCTGAGCAAGTGCTGCTTAATAGCACTGTTGATGACACCTTCCATCACTTTACTCATGATTGAGAGTAGACTGATGGGGCGGTCATTGGCCGGGTTGAACTTGTCCTGTTTTTTGTGTACAGGACATACCTGGGCAATTTTCCACATTGCTGGGTAGATGCCAGTGTTGTAGTTGTACTGGAACAGCTTAGCTAGGGATGTGACAAGTTCTGGAGCACAGGTCTTCAATACTGTAGCCGGAATATTGTCAGCACCCATAACCTTTGCAGTATCCAGTGCCTTCAGTCGTTTCTTGATATCACGCGGAGTGAATCGAATTGGCTGAAGTCTGGCATCTGTAATGCTGGGGACTTCAGGAGGGGGCCGAGATGGGTCATCAACTCGGCACCTCTGACTGAAGCTTGTTACAAATGGTTCAGCTTTATCTTTCGCACTGATGTGCTGGGCTGCCCCATCATTGAGGATGGGGATATTTGTGGAGCCACCTCCTCCAGTTAGTCGTTTAATTGTCCACCACCATTCACGACTGGATGTGGCAGGACTGCAGAGCTTAGATTTGATCCATCGGTTATGGGATCGCTTAGCTCTGTCTATTGCATGCTGCCTATGCAGTTTGGCATGCAAGTAGTCCTGGGTTGTAGCTTCACCAGGTTGACACCTCATTTTGAGGTATGCCTGGTGCTGCTCCTGGCTTGCCCTCCTGCACTCTTCATTGAACCATGGTTGGTCTCCTGGTTTGATGGTAATGGTAGAGTGGGGAATATGCCGGGCCGTGAGGTTACAGATTGTGGTTGAGTACAATTCTGCTGCTGATGTGTAAGCTGACGACATCGAACTGTAACACACCATCACCTTTCTCGACTCCTCCACTGTCTCTAAATTGTCTAGACTGTTTATCTGCCATCCAGTGCAAGATGAACAGAAATTTCTTCCTATTAAATATTGGGAAGACTGAAGCCATTGTCTTCATTCCCCACCACAAACTCCCACTTCCACACCACCAATTCCCTCCCTCTCCCTGTCTGAGACTGAACCAGACATTTTGCAACCTCTATCATATTTGATCCCAAGATGAGCTTTCAACCACATACCCACGCCATTTTCCACCTCCATAACATCACCTGTTTCTGCATCTATCTCAGCCCTTCTGCTATTGAAACTCTCATCTATGCCTTTATTACCTCCAGACTTGACTCTTCTAACACATTGGTGGCCACCCTCCCGATTCTACCCTCCGTAAATTTGAGGTCATCCAAAACTCTGCTGCCCATATCCAAACTCAAACCAAATGCTGTTCACCCATCACCCCTGTGCTCACTGACCTACATCAGCTCCAGTTAAACAACACCCCGATTTTTAAATCCCTCCTTGGCCTGGCCCTTCCCTATTCTGTAATCTCTTCCAGCCTTACAACCCTTCGAGATATCTGCACTCCTCTAATTCCAATGTCTTGAGCATCCATGATTTTAATCGCTGCACCATTCAGCTGCCTAGACCCTAGGCACTGGAATTCCCTCCCTAAACCTCTCCATGCCTGTACCTCTCTTTCCTCCTTTTTAAGATGCTCCTATCTTTTTTAACCAAGCTTTTGGGAACCTGTCCTAAGGTCTCCTTATGTGGCTTAGTGTCTCATTTTGGTTGATAATTGCTCCTGTGAAGCACTTTGGGACTCTTTACTATGTTAAAGGCACTATATAAATGCAAGTTGTTAGTGTGTATTCTGCAGAAAGAAACCCATGCTAATAAACAACTAATGTGCCAAGACTCTGGAGCTGCCAGTTCTGAGATTGGGCAGGCAACATTGGGCGCACACCCAATAGGACAGCGTGTGGGAAGGCAGCCAATTAGGAGGCTGCCTCCAGGAAAATAGCTCTGCTGGTGTTCCTCCCAACAAGTGGTCCTGACATCGGTGTCCCGAAGCCAGCGGAAAATTCCTGCTTGTTAACTCCGTTTCTCTCGCCACAGATTCTGCTTGACCTGCTGAATATTCTCAGCATTATCTGTTTTTATTTCCGATTTCCAGCCTCTGCAGTATTTTGCTTTTGTATGGTTGATCTGTACCATAATGCCCTTATCCAACAAATAGGTATCAATCTCTGTATTGAAATTTTAATTCCCCTCCAACTTCATCTTTTCTAGGGAAGAACGTTCCAGATTTCATCCAACTTTTTGTGTGAAGTGTTTCCTGACTAGCCCAGCTCAAGTGTTAAGGTCGTGCCTTGTTCTGGACTCTCCCACCAGAGGATGTACTTTCTCTCTATCTACCTTATCGAATCCTTCAATTATCTTAAACACCTGAATTAGATCACCCCATAATCATCTTTACTGAAGGGTCTTCCAAGACTAGTCTATGCAGCCTGTCCTCATAATTTAACCCTTTTAGGAACAGGAGTGGGCTACTTGACCCATCGAGCCTGTTCCACCATTAAATGAGGTTATGGCTGATCTATGACTTAACTCCACATGCTCCATATCTGTGCCATATTCCTTTATGTGGACAACAAAAATCTATCAATCTCAGATCTAGTATCAGTTGCCATTTGTGGAAGAGAGTTCCAAACTTCTACCACCCTTTTGCATGAAGAAATGTTGGTCGAGACACTGTGGACAACTCCCCTACTCTTCTTTGAAATTGTGCCTTGGGATCTTTTATGTCCACTTGATAGGCCCCGGTTTAATATCTTATCCAACTGAGTGGCTTGCTAGGCTATTTCAGAGTGCAGTTAAGAGTCAACCACATTGCTGTGGATCTGGAGTCACATGTAGGCTAGACCAGGTAAGGATGGCAAATTTCCTTCCCTAAAGGACATTAGTGAACCGGATGACAATGGATGCTAGTTTCATGACGCCATTACTGAGACTAGCTTTCAATTCCATATTTTTTTATTAATCAATTGAATTTAAATTCCACCAGCTGCAGTGGTGGGGATTTGAACCAGTGTCCTCAGGGATTTGCCTGGGCCTCTGGATAACTATTTCAGTGACATTATCACTACGCCACCATCTCCCCCTTACTTGTGCTCATATACCCTCAGGTTCCTGTGCTCCTGCACCCACTTTAGAACTGTCCCCTTTAATTTATATTGCCTTGACTTGAACTCATAACCTCTGACTCAGGTTTTTCCCTATTTACTGTGTCCCGATCCTTCACGATTTTGAACACCTCTATCAAATCTTCACTTAATCTTCTCCAAGGAGAACAGTCCCAGCTTCCCCAAACTATCCACGTAACTGAAGTTCCTCATCCTTTGAACCATTCTCGTGAATCTTTTCTGCACACTTTCTAATGCCTTCACATCCTTCCTAAAAGCCACAGCTGACACCCATAAACACTTTACTACTGGTGGCATTTGTATGGTTAAAAAGCTAATGCCAGAAGTGTGGTTTGAACCCACCTCTCTAGAAAGGGACCAGAATTCACCAACCTTTGGTAAGGCAGGATCAGTAGTCTTTGAGTCTGTTGTCTGAGACCACACAACCATCCTGATAACTCCACTAGCCCCAGTATCATGCTGGAGAATTTGCTCTGCACTTCTGTGCCGGAACAGACTGCCGAACTCCAGATGGGATCTAACCAGAGCTTCACATTATTATCATCAGCAGCAGATTATGTTGAGGAATGATTCCCAGAGGATTCTGCAATCTGAGTGGATGAAATGATAGAAAGGATGCAGTTGAATTTTGCACACATTTGTTTTAAATGGTATTTTCTTCTATTGTTTCAGCAACTCAATTGCTTCACAAGTGATTTCACCTGCGATTTGGTTTTGTTTCACTTCCTGACGGTGTTTCTGGGATCTGAAACTCAGCTAACTTTATATAATTTCATCGTGGCGTGTTCTGTTTAAGCAAAAAGTCAACATGGCTTTGTATGGTCAGCATGGCTTTGTCAGGGGGAGATTGTGTCTAACTTGATTGAATTTTTCGAGGAGGTGACTAGATGTGTAGATGAAGGTAAAGATGTGGTCTACATGGACTTCAGTAAGGCTTTTGATAAGGACCCAAATGGGAGATTGGTTAAGAAGGTAAGAGCCCATGAGATCCAGGGCAATTTGGCAAATTGGATCCAAAATTGACTTAGTGGCAGGAGGCAGAGGGTGATTGTCGAGGGTTGTTTTTGCGATTGGAAGCCTGTGACCAGTGGTATACCGCAGGGCTCGGTGCTGGGACCTCTGCTGTTTGCTGTTTGTAGTGTACATCAATGATTTAGACGTGACTATAGGAGGTATGATCAGTAAATTCACAGATGACATGAAAATTAGTGGTTTCGTAAATAGTGAGGAGGAAAGCCTTAGATTACAGGACGATATAGATGGGCTGGTAAGATGGGTGGAGCAGTGGCAAATGGAATTTAATTCTGAGAAGTGTGAGGTGATGCATTTTGGGAGGACTAACAAGGCAAGGGAATATACAATGGATGGTAGGACCCTAGGAAGTACAGAAGGCCAGAGGGACCTTGGTGTACTTGTCCATAGATCACTGAAGGCAGCAGCAAAGATAGATAAGGTGGTTAGGAAGACATATGGGATACTTGCCTTTATTAGCCGAGGCATAGAATATAAGAGCAGGGAGGTTATGATGGAGCTGTATAAAACGCTAGTTAGGCCAAAGCTGGAGTACGGTGTACAGTTCTGGGCACCACACTATAGGAAGGATGTGATTGCACTAGAGAGGATGCATAAGAGATTCACCAGGATGTTGCCTGGGCTGGAGCGTTTCAGCTATGAAGAGAGACTGAAAAGGCTAGAATTGTTTTCCTTAGAGCAGAGAAGGCTGAGGTGGGGTGGGGGGATTATTAAAGTATACAAAATTATGAGGGGCATTGATAGATTAGATAGGAAGAGACTTTTTCCCTTAGCAGAGGGGTCAATAATCAGGGGGCATAGATTCAAAGTAAAGTGCAGGAGGTTTAGATGGGATTTGAGGAAAATAAATTTCACCCAGAGGGTGGTTGGAATCTGGAACGCACTGCCTGAAGGGGTGGTAGAGGCAGGAACCCTCACAACATTTAAGAAGTATTTAGATGAGCACTTGAAACGCCATAGCATACAAGGCTACGGGCCAAGAGCTGGAAAATGGGATTAGAATAGGTAGTGCTTGATGGCCGGCATAGACACGATGGGCCGAAGGGCCTGTTTCTGTGCTGTATGACTCTAAAGGACAATTTGAGAAGCAGTATGGCAAAAACAAAATTAGTAGTTCTTGATTCATCAGAAATAAAACCAAAAAAAGTGCTCAAATACTCAGCAGGACTGGCAGCTTCTGTGGAGAGAGAAACAAAGTTAATGTTTCAGGTCAGTGACCTTTCATCAGAACTGGCAAAGGTTAAAAATGTAATAGGTTTTAAGCAAATAAAGCGAGGGTGGGGTAAAATATAACAAAATGGAAGGTGTTAATAGGACAGAGGGTCACAGAGAATAACTGACAAAAAGGTCATAGAGCAAAGGCAAAGGATATGTTAATGGTGTGGAGAAAGACAAAGCGTTGGTGAGAGTGGGTATTAAATGACTGAATAATAAACAGCCCTGGCCAAAAGCACAAACATGAAAACAAGCAGTGGGCAGGCACATGGTAAAAAATGAATGATGAAACAAAGTAAAATAAAATAAAGGGCCAGTCATGCTCTGAAATTGTTGAATTCAATGTTCAGTCCGGTAGGCTGTAGCGTGCCTAGTCTGTAAATGAGATGTGTTGATGTTGACTGGAACACTGCAGCAAGCCCAGGACAGAGATGTGGGCATGAGAGCAGGGGGCAGTGTTGAAATGGCAAGCGACAGGAAGCTTGGGGTCATGTTTTCGGACTGAGCTAAGGTGTACCGCAAAGCAGTCACCCAATCTGCGTTTGGTCTCTTCAATGTAGAGGAGAACGCATTGTGAGCAGTGAATACAGTATACTAAATTGAAAGAAATACAAGTAAATCACTGCTTCACCTGAAAGGAGTGTTTGGGGCCTTGGATATTGAGGAGACAGGAGGTAAAAGGACAGGTATTACACCACCTGCGATTGAATGGGAAGTTGCTGTGGGAAGGGGTTGAGGTGTCAGGGGTAATGGAGGAGTGGACCAGGGTGTCGCGGAGGGAATGACCCCTTCAGAATGCTAACAGGTGAGGGGAGGGGAAGATGCGTTTTGTTGTGGCATCATGCTGGCTGTGGCGGAAATGGCAGAGGATGATCCTTTGGATGTGGAGGCTGGTGGGGTGGAAAGTGAGGACAGAAGTACGGAAAATGGGCCGGACACGGTTGAAGGTCCTGTCAACTACAGTGGGGGGGAATCCTCGGTTGAGGAAAAAGGAAGGCATATCAGAAGCGCTGTTGTGGAAGGTTGCAACATCAGAGCAGGTGCATCGGAGACAGAGAAACTGGGAGAGTGGAATGGTGTCCTTACAGGGGCAGGGTGTGAAGAAATGTAGTTGTGGGAGGGGCAGGGTGTGAAGAAATGTAGTTGTGGGAGGGGCAGGGTGTGAAGAAATGTAGTTGTGGGAGTTGGGCTTATTATGAATATTAGTAGAATGAGTCATTAGAGTTTGTGTTATAGACAACTAATGTGTGACAGTAACTTCTGCATTCCTGCCTTTGTGATTGTGGGAAACTGATTGCCAATGCTGAACTGTAACTCAGTAGTGGGCAGCTGACTCAGCCAACTGTAAATCTGCAGAGGAACACTCGATATGAGTTTTATGTTTTCAGTGTTAACGAAGCTACAGTGATTTGAACGTCAATGAGAAACTTTTTTGCAGATTAGTGATTTGCAAACTCCAGTCTGCTTTATGGAAGGAGATTTGCAGTGTCTGTGAACCAGTCTTACACTGAAGAACAAATCTATAGTAGTACACACACCTGTGTTCTTTTAATTCTTACTTTACTTCAATTGGGTTACCAACCGTGTTTTTAAAAAAAAAAAAGCCAATCAGAAAATATAGGCTGGCATGTCTCATTTCCTTCTCCTTGTCTGTAATGGACATTAGTTCCAGGCTATTGACAAAATCCTAATGTGGAAATTGTACTAGATGTTCGTTTTGTTCTCATGGGCATTGCTGACCAGGATGCATTTATTGCCTGTTCCTGGTTGCCCTGTGACGCTGATAATTTTATTTTATGTTTTTTAAATTATTTTTATTTAGAGATACAGCACTGAAACAAGCCTTTCGGCCCACCGAGTCTGTGCCGATCCTACATTAATCCCATATTCCTACCACATCCCCACCTTCCCTCAATTCCCCTACCACCTATCTACACTAGGGGCAATTTATAATGGCCAATTTGCCTATCAACCTGCAAGTCTTTGGCTGTGGGAGGAAACCAGAGCACCCGGCGAACACCCACGCAGTCACAGGGAGAACTTGCAAACTGCGCACAGGCAGTACCCAGAATTGAACCCGGGTCGCTGGAGCTGTGAGGCTGCGGTGCTAACCACTGTGCTGCCGTAGTGGTGGACCACCTTCAGTTTGTACAGTTAAAACTCTTGATACCCTCTGAAGTGGCCCAGCAAGCCAAATCTAGTGTGGACTAGAGTAGGGCCAGACTGGGTAGGGACAGAGGTGAACCAAATATAAAAGCAAAATACTGCAGATGCTGGAAATCTGAAATTAAAACAAACTGCTGGAAATATTTAGTAGGTCAGGCAGCATCTGTGGGGAGAAAAAGACAGTTAACTTTCAGATCGACAACGAAAGATCATTGACCTGAAATGTTAACTCTATTTCTCTCTCCACAAATGCTGCCAGACTATTTCCAGCATTTTCTATTAGTGAACTAGTTGGGTTTTATAACTAGACAACTTTCGTGGTTTTTTTTCTGCTGCCGCATTTTACCAGATTTATTAAATTCAGATTAATAACGACGCTGTTAGGGTTTCAGCTCTCAATCTTTGGGTTACAGTCCAGTACACTAGCCAGTAGGCTACAGAATCTTAAATACTTTTTCATTGGGGTTTGTTTTGCATAGGATTATATCGCAAGCACATCATGATTGTTACTTTTTTCCTGAAAAAAAGCATGTAAACCAGTTATTGGGATGGTTTCAATATAAAATTGCATTTGCATTTTCTAGGTGCTATCAGTAATTAAGTACATGGAGAAATCTCGATAAATTGTTTCAAACTGTTGGAAGAGCAAAGGAGTTCCCCCAGTGTTCTGGCCAACATCTATCCCTCTAATAGCACCAGCAATTACAGATTCTATGGTCATTCATTCATCCTTTTGCTATATGTGGGACCTTACTGTGCACTAATTGGCTACCATGTTACGTACACAATAACTACAGTGACTATGCTTCTTTGTTGGCTGTGAAGCACTATGGGATGTTCTGAGGATATGGAAAGCTGTTGAATAAATACAAGTCCTTTCTTTTCCTGTTTTCATTCAAAAAAAGTATGGAACCTTTCTTTGTGAATTTTAATTCAGTAGAAGTTACTTAGACTCTGACTAATGGTGGTTGAAAAGGCTGAAAATTGCTTTTTAATTGTTGATCGAAGTTTACCCTGTAGCCTGTGCAAAGTCCAAGTAATAGGGTTTGGGTGAGATGTTGTTGCTTGTGTTATGACCTCAATTAGACCATTAGCGTTAAACACGGGATATGAACCCCCCCCCCCCTTCCCCCCACCCCCAGACCAAGTTAAAGAATCTCACAAGATTTCATGTTTTAAGACTTCTTATAACAGCTAAACTAAAAATCGCCATTAACTAAACAGTACTTTGTAAGTAGCTAATATTCCAAATTACAGAGAAAGGTATATTCTTACACTTATTAAAACACTTGAAAACCTCACAGCACATTTATATGCTACACAGTCCTCCTTGTAGTGACTTTCAACTTTCAAATCAGGTTCAAGTCTTTGCAGCATTCGTATTATCTGTGTCCTGAGAGCAGGTGTTCCCTCTCTCTCTCTCCTCTCCCTCTGAGGCTGCCACCACTGGTGGTCTTCCTTACAGCCTGCAGATTTTTCAAAGTCTGTAGAATTTATCCAGATATTTCCTGGTGTTAACAATTGCAATTTGTATTTGCATTTTCAGAGCCACTGGCTCCTTGTTTACGATTTGAGTCTGGGAAAGCAAAGCCAATTGTCAGTCAGTTGTTACCACCTTGCATTCTGCATTACGAAAGGGTCTTTGATCTGGGTCCCTTGTTGTCCTGGTAACCAAGATTCCTGGAGTGTAGTCACTACTGCAAAGATCATTCTTGCACTACATTAAAAATCACCATTTTTAAAACATAATCATACTACAAAGTCCAGCATTCATAACACTTGTTTGGTAAAAATGTAAAATGCCACCTGATTGGTCTCTTCACACTGGCTACACTTCATATTTTGCCCCAGTGCAAAGATGAAATACTTACAAACTCAAATGAGGTTGAAATTGTGCTGTGCAGTATTACAAATACTTAAGTTTAGATGAAATTCTCCACTACTTCAGCCTGTTTTTAAAAATAAGTCTTTGCTAAAATAACGGCAGGGAATTTCACAAGTGTGTGTTAGTACAATTTCACCTCAATCTGCATCGGAGTTGGTTATAACTTGCTGAATATCTGTCTTATAATCCTTTGTAAAAAGCCAAATAACTCTGCTCAAACCTTCTTTCTGTAAACCCTAGCTTATTTTTAAGCATCATAATGGCTTATATCGCAGGCCCATGATTTTCACATTGTTTAGCTACATTCTTCTCAAATACAACCATTCCAAATAGAGCACATGAGGCAGGGGTGCATTACATATTAAATATATTATTAATTACCCAACCCAACCACATAACCCACTGAACATTACTGCACAAGTGATATAGTGGAGATGTAACAACAGTTGAATATCTTGGAATATTGTTTTGATTTACTTTTAGGGATCAGGAAATATTTGTACAGAACATTTCCTTGAAGTATTAAATTCTAGTGGAGTAAATCTGTGATAGGGTCAAGAGTACATGGGCTGTGGAATCAGAATAAGTGGATGGCCTAGAGTCCGTGATAGGCTAGAGTGCACACAAGCTGTGGAAGCAGATTAAATGGGTGGATAGAGTCCATGATTGGTTAGTGTACAGGGATTGTGGAAAGAGATCAAATGGGTGCCGTGACATGGCCTTGTTGGTTCAAATAATTATTTCTCATCCCATGCTTCTCATGTCCTAAGCTGAAGGGAAAAAATCAGTAGAAAATAATTGATTGAAGGCAAGATATTAAATTATTGGAACGTGTGACTGAGGCAAGAATTGCCTGTACTGGTGCAGAAAAAAAGAGAATTTGAGTACAGGAGTAGCTAAGTCTTGCTTCAGTTGTATAGAACCTTGGTTAGACCGCACCTGGCGTACTGTGTGCAGTTTTGGACACCCTTACCTTAGGTAGGATATTATTTCCATAGAGGGAATGCAATGAAGGTTCACCAGACTTGTCCCCAGGATGGCGGAACTGTCCTATGCAGAGAGATTGGGGAAACTGGGCCTGTATTCTCTAGAGTTTCAAAGAATGAGAGGTGATCTCATAGAAACCTACAAAATACTTAAAGGGATAGACAGGGCAGATGCAGATAAGATGTTTCCCCTGGTTGGGGAGTCTAGAACCAGGGGACACAATTTCAAATTAAGGGGGAAGCCACTTAGGACAGAGGTGAGGAGAAATTTCTTTACTCAGAGGGTTGTGATTCTTTGGAATTCTCTACCCCAGAGGGCTGTGGAAGCTCAGTCATTGAATATGTTTAAAGCAGAGATTGACAGATTTCTAAATACAAATGACATAAGGGGATATGAGGATAGTGTGCGGAAAAAGGCATTGAAGTGGATGATCAGCCATGATCATATTGAATGGGGGGCAGGCTTGATGGGCTGAGTGGCCTGCTCCTGCTCCTATGTTCTTATGTCCTAACCTGGGGTTGTTCTCCTTCGATCAAAGAAGGTTAAGTGAAGTTTTAATAAAGGTGTTCAATGTCAGGAACAGTCCTGATTAGATTAAATAATGAAAAACTCTTTCCAGTGAAACAGAGTTAACGCTTCAGGTCGATGACGTTTCGTCAGAATTGTTGGTGCTGTCAGTTAGGTCCCAGTGTTTGAATGTAGTCAGTGAATTAAACCCAGGAGAAGGGGGAAGGTGCAAGGGCATCCTTGTACAGCCTCCACCAAGCGACAAAGTGTTGAAATATAATGAAAAGGATTTGGCACATCGGGTACCTCCTGCTGTGCCATGAGTCCTTGGCAGAGACACTGAATCCCACTTTATATATAGTAATCAAGTTGAGATCAAGGGTGTAGCCACAGACTGAATGGAAATACCACTAACTGCTGCCAATGAAGAAGCCAAATAGAAAACCCACCCCCAAATGTTAATGTTGTTCCTTGTGTAGAAATCCCTCCATGCCCTCTTCCTTCCTTATCTCTCTAACTTCGTCCAGTCCTGCCCTAATATCTGCTAGTGTGGCTCAGTGTCAGATTTTGTTTAATAAAATTCCTTGATATGCCTTGGAAGGTTATACTATATTAAAGATGCTATATAAATGCAAGTTGTTGTTGGCATCCCTGATGGGGAGGAAAGCAAAATGTTGATCATTCACTTGATGAACTTTTGCAGTAATGTAGCTAAATACCAGCACAGTTGCAGTGCCATGTTGGGCTATAGGTGGCTTTATTTCCAAGTGAACACAGTCTTCTTAAGAAGCCCCTTGGGATCGAGGATGACTTGCTTTCACTCCAGTTTGATGGGTTCGGAGATGGCTGATAAGTCCAATGCATGATCTGCAGACTCTGCCGCATGAGGGGCAGACGGTGCTTGAAGGGTCAAGTAGATGAGTCATTTGGAGGTTTGTGTGCTCCCACCACATGTTTCCAATGAAGTCCCTCAAGGTGTACGATGCCTTCCCGAATGAGCTTTCTCCATCTAGGACGGTCATGAACCGGGGGATCAATGTAAACACAATAACCCAGTATGTTTAGTTTAGTTTAGAGATACAGCACTGAAACAGGCCCTTCGGCCCACCGGGTCTGTGCCGACCATCAACCACCCATTTATACTAATCTTACACTAATTCCATATTCCTACCACATCCCCACCTGTCCCTATATTTCCCTACCACCTACCTATACTAGGGGCAATTTATAATGGCCAATTTACTTATCAACCTGCAAGTCTTTGGCATGTGGGAGGAAACCGGAGCACCCGGAGGAAACCCACGCAGACACAGGGAGAACTTGCAAACTCCACACAGGCAGGACCCAGAATTGAACCCGGGTCGCTGGAGCTGTGAGGCTGCGGTGCTAATCACTGCGCCACTGTGCCGCCCACAAAAGATTTTTTTATTTCCTTCCAGACATCCATGACTAAATTCATGCGTGCTTTCTGTTGAGGCACAATTAAACTGCCACTTTTGCCTCGCTGCACGCCCAAAGTGACCATGTCGTTCAGGAGGGGTCAGTTTGTGATCTGGCTCTGGCAGGAAAGGATACAAAAGACCCCCCTCAAGGAGAAGGTCTCTTGCTGATTGAGACTGAGACTGAATACGGCTTCCAGTTTTCTGTCAAACTCTGCTTTTAAAAAGTGCTCGGGGATACTATGGACTTTGAGTCCGGATGCTGCTCACTGTTCCCTCCAAGCATTTTCAATTTAGTGCCAGGAATAATAATTTAGAAAGAAAGGATCTCTTATTTGCATAATATTTCAAACAAAAAGTGACTACTTTCACAGTAACGCAAGTTATTTGTGGGACTAGCGAGGTATCATGTTCCCTTGAATTCTTCCAAATTGCTAGTGCATTTCCAGATCAGTGTAAATGCATTGATTTATTCTAGACTAAACAACTACAAATTTCAGGTTGAATAATGAAATTTAGATCCTCTCCTTCCATATAACATAAACAGGAGTGAGGAATAGGCCATACTATCCACCGAACCTGCTCTGCCATTTCATAAGAGCATAGCTGATCTTTGACCTCAACTCCACTTTCCTGCCATTTCCCCATATCCCTTGATTCCCTAGTGATCAACTAATGAGCATCCACAGCCCACTAGGGAAGAGAATTCCAAAGATTCACAATCCTCTGAGTAAAGAAATTTCTCCCCATTTCAGTCCTAAATGGCCAACCTCTTGTCCTGAGACTGTGACCCACTAGTTCTAGACTCTTCAACCAGGGGAAACAGCCTCTCAGCATCAGTCTTCAAAGGAGATCAAACTTGAGTACATTTCCTTGATTTAAAAATAAACAATAAACTGAAACTGGAAAGAATCAGATCCTTTAACTTGAGGGCATTTAATGTGATGCTTACTCCTTGTGTAATACTAAAACCAGCTGACACAGGCTGCTCTGCTTAAATCTCTTACGAATGCTCAATCACTTACTTTGTTCTTGCATTTTTTCTTTTGCAGACAGATTTACCATATGTAAATAGTGTTGCAGAAAATCTCAAAAATTTGTAAGTAATTTTCATTTCTTCTCTGTCTAGAGACATTCTTGAATTGGAGAATTTTCTTGACTCAAATAATTTTGTTGCACTATACCCCTTTCCCTTAATGTTTTACTAAGTTAAAGGCACCATATATGCAAGTTGTTCAATATTACATAGTGGTGGACAAAAAAAGGGGTAAAATTGTTATCCTTTCTTTGTTTTCATGCTTAGCAAGAAAATATTAAATAGTTAGTATATGCACTTATGCATCAGAACTCTCAAAGAATGGCCGAGATTTTACAAAGCTCACGACATCAGGCTCTGTGGTGGGGGAGGGGGGGGGCCAGAAGATAGTGCAGACAGCGGCCTGCCATGGAGTCCAACGCCAGGAGTGCTGGGCCCGATCTTCCCAGCAGCACCGAGGCTCTGTGGCAGCACCCCCCCCCCTCCCCCACCACTGGTCGACAGGACCCGGATTACAATATTTAAATTAATGAGATGAATAAATTTGAATAAAATTACGAGCAATCTTGCATTCAGACCACAATTGTCTGAGTGGCAGCTGGCAATCACGCGCCTTCACATTCCCATCCAGGGAAAGCAGGTGCACCGTGGTGGGGAAGGGGGGAGCTTTGGATTTTTAGTGCAATGGGGGCGGAGGATCAAATTTACATCACTAGTCTGGGGATGGTGGGAAGGGGTGACCTCTGCACTGTGTTCAGTTTGCGGGGGGGGTGGGGGTGGTGGAGATCCAGTGTTGAATGTAAATGTTTTGCGGGGGGGTGGGGAAGGAAGGGGCAAATATTGAATTTAATTATTGGGGGTGGGGAAGGGGTGATTGGGGGGGGGGGGGGATTAACTTTAAAAATGTAAATGAGCCGGAAGTGCTGGCTGCCCTATAAAAATGGCACCAGCAGCTGACGCCATTGCTGGCGTCGGAGAACCCGCTCCCTCCACGTGATTGGAGGGGGGGCAGCCCAACAGGCATATTATCGTGGGCTGCCGCGAAGGAGATTGTGGCAGCATGGCAGCGCGTGGCCCACACATGCAGACCGCCATTAAAATCCAGCCCAATGAATGGAAACAATGGCAGGGGGAATTCATTTCACTTGGTTGCAAAAAATGGGCAATAATGAATTGGAGCCTGTTTTCCACCTAAAGTCTGTTGACTTCAATAGAAGAACAAAACAGGTGGCTAATTCACTATCGCCTGATTTTTGCTACTGCTGAGACCAATTTTTCCCCCGCCCCACCCCCCACATAATTTAGATTTGGCACTTTAATGAAAGACTGTTGGTTTGGAAGCATTCATAGTTCAGCGCCAACTAATTGCATTTCCAGGCGGGGAGAGGGAATGGATTGAAGAGTGTGGTGAGATGTGAGAATTATCTACAAGAAATACATGGGTTTGGTAACCATTTCTCGTCATCTGGAATGGCCAATTCCCTCAATTATACCATAAGGTTTCAGTTGTGACCTGGAAGGCACCACCTGAAAAGGTGGTAGAACCAGATTCAATAGTAACTTTCAAAAGGGGAATTGGATATATACTTGGGAAGGAAAACATTGCAGGGCTATGGGGAATAAGTAGGGGATTGGGATGAATTGAACAGCTCTTTCAAAGAGGGGTCAGAAGCACAGTGGGCTGAATGGCCTCCATCTCTATCATTCTTTATTCACTGTTTAGTTATCAAGATGGGGAAATTTGTCAACAAATTCTGAAAACTAATAGAAGTTTGGTTTTGAATGCAGAAGATGGAAAAATATTTGTTTGTTTTGGTTTGTGTAGCACTAACTTACTTGTGGGACACAAGTTAGAATTAGTCTGTGGGAAACCTCTGATGTTGGGATTTCATTGTACACTGACATTTTGGTCAATTCAGAGCTGATTCATCTGTTAACAATTTTGGGGCTAAAATAACATTTTGTTATATTTCTTAATTAGGTTTTCATGCTGGTCAACCAACGCTTGAATGTTCTTCATTCTACATCTTCCACCATTGCTGAAGAGTAGTCTGACCTCTGTCAGCATTGGCTCAGTGGATAGCACTCTGTCCTCTGAGTCAAAGGTCTTTGGTTTAAGCCCCACTCCAGAGACTTGAGCTCACAATCCAGGCTGACACACCCAGTGCCCTATTGAAAGAGTGATCAGTATGAAAATCTAATTAATACTTTACGTAGCTGGTCCAGTTAGGCTTCTGGTCAATGGTAACCCCCCCCCCAAGGATATTGATGGGCTATTCAGCGAAGGTAATGCCCCTGATTGTCTAGAGGAGGTGATTAAGTTTTCTCATTGGCAGTGATCATTGCCGGGCACTTGTGTTACATGAATGTTACTTGGCACTCATCGGCCCAAGCCTAAATGTTGTCCAGGTCTTGCATGCGGGCATAGACAGCTTCATTACATGGGTGGTTGCAAATGAAACACTGTGCAATCATCATCAAGCATCCCTATTTCTGACCTTATGCTGGGGGGAGGGTCATTGATGAAGCAGCTGAAGATGGTTGGGCCTAGGACATTTCCCTGAGGAACTCCTCCAGCGATGCCTTGGGGTCAAGATGATTGGCCTCCAACAACCACAACCATCTTCCTTTGTGCTTGATTGGATTCCAGCCAGTGGAGCATTTTTCCCTGATTTTCATTGACTTCAATTTTACTAGTGGTCCTTAATGCCACACTCAGTCAAACACTGTCTTGACGTCAAGAGCAGTCATTCTCGCCTCACCTTTTGGAATTCAACTCTTTTGGCCCATGTTTGGACAAAGGCTGTAATGAGGTCCGCAGCTGAGTGGCCCTGGCAGAACCCAAATTAAGCATCGGTGAGTGGGTTATTGCTGGATGAGTGCCAATTGATAACACTGTTGATGACATCTGCCATCGCTTTGCTGAAGATTGAGAGTAGACTCATGGGGCTGTAATTGGCCGCATTGTATTTGTCCTGCTTTTTTCTGGACAGAAAATAATTGGTAAATTTTGCACTATTTCAGGTAGATTACAGAAATTGTAGCTGTACTGGAACAGCATGGCTTGGGGCGTGGCTAGTTCTAGAGCACAAGTTTTCAGCTCTACGGCTGTGATGTTGTCAGTATCGAGTGCACTCAGCTTTTTCTTATCATGTGGAGTGAATCGAATTGGCTAAAGACTGACTTCTGTAATGCTAGTGACTTCAGGAGGAGACTGGGATGGATCATCCATTTGGCACGTCTGGCTGACAGTGGTCGCAAATGCTTCCACCTTGTCTTTTGCATTCATGCTGGGCTCTGCCATCATTGAGAATCTTAAGAGAGATTGAGCAGTTTAGGCCTTTACTCTCTGGAGTTTAGAAGAATGAGAGAAGATCTAATTGAGATATATAAGATGATTAAGGGGATTGACAAAGTAGACATAGAGAGGATGTTTTCTGTTGTGGGGCAATTTAGGTCATAGTTTTAGGATACGGGGTAGCAGATTTAAAACACAGATGAGAAATTACTTCCCTCGAAGCGTCGTGAGTCTGTGGAATTCACTACTGCAGAGTGTGGTGGATGCCGGGACATTGGGTAAATTGTATTGAATGGTGGAGCAGGCTCAAGGGGCTGAATTGCCCACTCCTGCTCCTTGTTCTTATGTAATGGGAATTTTGTTAGGTGTTTAACTGTCCACCAACATTCACAGCTGGTTGTGGCAGGACTACAGAACTTTTGCTCTGATCTGTTGGATGTGGGATCGTTTAGTTTAGATTCCACTGGTTCCTCCTTACCCACTGTATTATCCTCAAAAAAAAAAAAACTCTTTACAGATTTGTCAAACACAGTTTGCCTTTCATAAATTGTTGACTATAACCAATCATATAATGATTTAGAAGTGCTTTGTTACCATGCCCTTAATAATACATTCTAGCATTTTCCCTACTGTTGATGTCAACCTGACTGCCCTATAGTTCTTTGTTTCCTCTCTCCCTGCTTTGTTGAGCAGCAAGGTTACATTTGCTACCTTCCAACCCACAGGGAACTTCAAGAATCCAGGGAGATCTGGAATTGACTGTTTGCGAAGGATATCATGCAATGCACAATGGGGAGACGGTGGCATCGTGGTAATGTCACTTAGCTAGTAATCCAGAGGTCTAGGCCAATATCCTGGGCACATGGGCTTAAATCCCACCACAGCAGCTGGTGGATTTTAAATTTAATAAAAATCTGGAATTGGAAGCTCATCTAAAAACCCATCTGGTTCACTAATGTCCTTTAGGGAAGGAAATCTACTGTCCTTACCTGGTTTGGCCTACACGTGACTCCATACCTACAGCAATGTGGTTGACTTACCCGCCCTTTGAAATGGTCTAGCAAGCCACTCAGTTGTCAAGGGTTAGGGTTAATTAGGCAATTCGGGATGGGCAATGCCCAATGCTAGCGACGTCCACATCCCATGAAAGAATTAAAAAAACACACACAGCTTTTAGCCAGGATTGCTGGATCAGCAGTGGGTGCCCTAAATGATGTTTTTCCCCTTCCTGCTAGTCCAGGAAGTCATCTATGCCCCAAACCTCGTTGAGATCTGGTAATTCAGACATTGAACCCAGAACCATCCTAATATGTATCACCTGATTGAGTACCTGTTACATCTCTAACTTCTTCCAGTTCTGATGTAAGGCCATTGACTTGAAACGTTAACTCTGTTTCTCTCTCCCAGGATGCTGTCTATCTGTTGAATAATTCCAGTATCTTCTGTTTCTATTTCCGATTGGCATCCTCTCCAGTATTTTGCCTTTTTAGCTGTGGCCCCACCAAGTACAGACTCGCCCATAGGAGAGCTTAAGAATGTGTTTAATTTAATTGCAGGTTTTTTTTTTAGCAGGCAGTGAGATTTCCTGTTGATGAGACACTGGGCAGACAGCGGGAGTTTGTTTTTTCAATATTTTCAGTTTGAAATATGCTAGTGAACTGTACCATAATTGTAAGCATTACTCATGATCTTCTGTTGAGAATGCTTTTTTAAAAAAAGATGAAATCTAGGTCAGCGTAGAGAGACTGCCAGAGTTTAGTTTAGTTTAGAGATACAGCACTGAAACAGGCCCTTCGGCCCACCGAGTCTGTGCCGACCATCAACCACCCATTTATACTAATCCTACACTAATCCCATATTCCTACCACACCCCCACCTGTCCCTATATTTCCCTACCACCTACCTATACTAGGGGCAATTTATAATGGCCAATTTACCTACCAACCTGCAAGTCTTTTGGCTTGTGGGAGGAAACCGGAGCACCTGGAGAAAACCCACACAGACACAGGGAGAACTTGCAAACTCCACACAGACAGTACCCAGAATTGAACCCAAGTCACTGGAGTTGTGAGGCTGCGGTGCTAACCACTGCGCCACTGTGCTTATTGCAGACCTCTGTCTGAAATGGTGAAACAACACGGTTTAATGATCCAACCATCTGCGCTGCAAACACAGCTGCTGATGCTCTGAAATAATAAGCAGCCCTGATGAGATGATTCTTACTCCACCATATCGCTCTGCTCTGTGCCTCTGAAACAGGAGATTCTCACTCCACGTCTCTTCACTTTCTGCCTCTGATGCCAGGATTTTACAGAAGTCCTGATGTCGGGGGGGTGGTGGCCCGAAGATTGTACTGGCAAAGGCACGCCACAGAGTCCGACACCAGGAGTGCTGGGCCCGATCTTACCTTCTGCCCAGGATCTTCCAAGTGGTGGCCGACACTCACGCACCTTCACTTTCCTGTCCAGGGAAAGCAAGCGCCACCAAGGTGAGGAAGGGGGGAGCTTGGGATTTTTAGTGCAGTGGTGGGGAGGGAGGGGAGCAGGCGGACTGGTTCTGATCGGCATTAATACTGTAGGGGAGGGGAGAAGGTCAATTGTTGTAGGTAGGTGTTTTGGTGGCGGTAGAGGGCAACTATTACATTTAATTGTTATTGGGAGGGGGGGGAAGGGGCGAGAGTTTTTTTCTTGTGGTACATTGGGGCCCTTTTAAAAAAAATTTAAATGTACTGGCAGGGCTGGCTGCCCCATAGCTTATGGCGGGAGGACCTTAGTGGTCTCTCCCCATTGAGCCTTTGTGGCGGCTGCCCCAAGCTTTAGTGCATCCTTCAGCACGTAGTCCTGGAATGTCCCAGTCTACAGTAATCGGTCGTGGATAACTCTTTGCACTGGAAGACCAGCATGTTTCGGGCAGACCAAAGAATGCCTTTCACTGAATTGATGGTCCTCCGGTAGCAGTTGATGTTTATCCCGGTGTGCGTCCGTGGGAACAGCCCTTAGAGCACAGACTCCTGTGTTACAGAGCTGCTCAGGATGAACCTCGACAAAAACCACTGCATCTCTTTCCATATCTGCTTTGCAAAGACACATTCCAGAAGGAGGTGGGCAACAGTCTCTTCCCCACCACAGCCACCTTGAGGGCAGCATGCGGAGACTGAGAGATTCTGGGTGTGCAGGAAGGATCTGAAGGGGAGGGCCCTTTTCACCACCAGCCAAGCTACGTCTTGGTGCTTGATTGAAAGTTCTGGCCATAAGGCATTCTGCCAAATGACTTTGGCAATCTGCTCGGGGAACCATCCGACAGGATCCACCATCTCCTATTCCTGTAGGGCTTTGAGGATATTCCATGCAGACCACTGCCTGATGGATTGATGGGGTCAAGGTGTTTTTCTGCAGATACTTTTTCACGAAGGTTAGGTGGTACGGCGCGGTCCAACTGGATGGAGCGTTCTGCGGCAATGTGACCAGACCCATCCTTCGTAACACATGGGAAAGATAGAATCTCAGCACGTAGTGACACTTGGTGTTTGTGTACTGGGGATCTACGCGCAGCTTGATGCAGCCGCACACGAAATTGGTCATCAGGATGAAGGCAACGTTGAGTGTTTTCTTCCACCTTTATCCAGAGGTTTGAACATCGTGTCGCTCTGGACCCGGTCCATTTTAGATTTCCAGATAAAGCAGAAAATGGCTCGGGTGACTGCCACGGCACACGAGTGGGTTATGGGCCAGACCTGCGCCACATACAGCAACAACATGGACGCCTCGCACCTGATGACCATGTTCTTATCCACAGTGGAGACAGAACGCTGCTCCCAAGTGCTCAATTTATAGTCTACCATGGCTGCTCAATCCTTCCAGGTTTTTGTGCATGCCCCGGCCCTTCCAAACCATATCCCCAGCACCTTCGGGTAGTCATAGAGTCATACAGCACAGTAACAGGCCCTTTGGCCCATCGTGTCTGTGCCAGCCATCAAGCACCCCTACCTATTCTAATCCCATTTTCCAACACTTGGCCTGTAGTCTTGTATGCTATGGCATTTCAAGTGCTCATCTAAATACTTAAATGTTGTGATGGTTCCTGCCTCTACTACCTCTTCAGGCAGTGTGTTCCAGATTCCAACCACCCTCTGGGTGAAAATAGGTTTCCTCAAATCCCCTCTAAGCCTCCTGCCCCTTACCTTAAATCTATGCCCCCTGGTTATTGACCCCTCCACTACAGGAAAAGGTTTCTTCCTATCTCATCTATCAATGTCCCTCATAATTTTGTATACCACAATCATGTCCCCCCTCAGCCTTCTCTGCTCTAGCCTTTACAGTCTTTCTTCATAGCTGAAACGCTGCAGCCCAGGCAACATCCTGGTGAATCTCCTCTGCACCCTTTCCAGTTCAATCACATCCTTCCTATAGTGTTGTGCCCAGAACTGTACATACTACTCCAGCTGTGGCCTAACTAGTGTTTTATACAGCTCCATCATAACCTCCCTGCTCTTATATTCTATGCCTCGGCTAATAAAGGCAAGTATCCCATATGCCTTCCTAACCATCTTATCTACCTGTGCTGCTGCCTTCAGTGATCTATGGACAAGTACACCAAGGTTCCTCTGGCCTTCTGTACTTTCTAGGTCCATTGTATATTCCCTTGCCTTGTTAGTCCTCCCAAAATGCATCACCTCACACTTCTCAGAATCAAATTCCATTTGCCACTGCTCCACCCATCTTACCAGCCCATCGGTATCATCCTGTAATCTAAGGCTTTCCTCCTCACTATTTATGACACCACCAATTTTCGTGTCGTCTGTGAACTTACTGATCATACCTCCTATATTCACGTCTAAATCATTAATGTATATTACAAACAGCAAGGGTCCCAGCACTAATCCCTGTGATATACCACTGGTCACAGCTTCCACTCGCAGAAACAACCCTCGACCATCACCCTTTGCCTCCTTCCACTAAGCCAATTTTGGATCCAATTTGCCAAATTGCCCTGGATCCCGTGGGCGCTTACCTTCTTAACCAATCTCCCATGTGGGACTTATCAAAAGCCTTACTGAAGACCATGTAGACTACATCAACTGCTTTACCCTCATCTACGCATCTAGTCACCTCAAAAAAAAATTCAGTCAAGTTACTAAGACACTATCTTCCCCTAACAAAGTCATAATGACTATCCCTGATTAATCCCTGCCTCTCTAAGTGGAGATTAATCCTGTCCCTCAGAACTTTTTCCACTAGTTTGCAACCATTGACAGACTCACCGGCCTGTAATTACCTGGTTTATCCTTGCTACCCTTCTTGAATAATGGTACCACATTCGCTGTCCTCCAATCCTCTGGTACCTCTCCTGTGGCCAGAGAGGATTTGAAAATTTGTGTCAGAGCCCTTGCTATCCCCTCCCTTGCCTCACATAACAGCCTGGGATACATCTCATCTGGGCCTGGGGACTTATCCACTTTTAAGCCCACTAAAACTGCTAATACTTCCTCCCTTTCAATACTAATATGTTCAAGTACATCATAATTCCCCTCCCTGATCTCTACACCTACATCGTCCTTTTCCATAGTGAACACAGATGAAAAGTAATCATTTAAAACCTCACTTGTATCCTCTGGCTCCACACACAGATTGCCACTTTGGTCCCTAATGGGCCCTACTCTTTCCCTGCTTATCCTCTTCCCCTTAATATACTTATAAAGTGCCTTAGGATTTTCCTTTATCTTGCCCGCCAGTGTTTTTGCATGTCCCCTCTTCGCTCTCCTAATTACATTTTTAAGTACCTCCCTACACTTTCTATACTCCTCTAGGACCTCCACTGTTTTCAATGCTCCTAATCTACCATAGCCTTTTTTTTTCCTGATCCAATCCTCTATATCCCTTGACATCCAGGGTTTCCTGGACTTGTTAGTCCTACCCTTTACCTTAACGGGTACATGTTGGCTCTGAACCCTTACTATTTCCTCTTTGAATGATTTCCCACTGGTCTGATGTAGACTTTCCTACAAGTAACTGCTCCCAGTCCACTTTGGCCAGATCCTGTTTTAGCATACTGAAATTGGCCTTCCCCCAATTCAGTATCTTTATTTCCAGTCCGTCTTTGTCCTTTTCCATAACTACCTTAAATCTTAGAGTTATGGCCGCTATCCCCGAGATGCTCCCCCACTGACACTACCACTTGTCCAGCTTCATTCCCTAGGATTAGGTCCAGTGCTGCCCCTTCTCTTGTAGGACTTTCTACGTACTGGCTCAAAAAGCTGTGGTCTGACCTGACGATGAAGGGGACAAAGGATCGGTCGGTTCAGTTCCCAAAGAACATGGCCACACTCTTGCCGCAATTTACTTTGGCTCCAGAGGCCAGTTCGAACTAGTCGCAGATGCTCATCAGTCTGCGAAAGGACAGTGGATCCAAGCAGAAGACAGTGACATCGTCCATGTACAGGGAGGCTTTGACCTGCGTGCCTCCGCTGCCTGGGACTGTCACTCCTCTTATGCTCGCATCCTTCCTAATGGACTCAGCAAAAGGTTCGATACAGCAAACAAACAAAAGACGGGGGAGAGAGGACAGCCCTGTCTGATTCCAGATTTGATCGGGAAACTTTCTGATTCCCACCCATTGATTGAGATTGCGCTACTGATGTTTTGTAGAGCAGTTTGATCTGGTTGCGGATTCCCTCCCCAAATCCCATTTTGGAGAGCACATCAATCATGTATGTGTGCGATATCCTGTCAAAAGCCTTCTCCTGGTCCAAGCTGATGAGGCAGGTGTCCACCGCCACCCCCACCCCCCGCCCTGTACATAGGCGATTGTATCCCTGAGTAGCACAAGGCTGTCAGAGATCTTCCTGCCGGGTACAGTACAGGTCTGATCAGGGTGAATCACCAAGCAGACTTGACCCGACTGGCGATGACTTTGGACAGAATCTTGTAGTCTACATTAAGCAGTGAGATGGGCAGCTAATTTCTGATTTCCGCCCTCTTTCCCCCTTCCGCTTGCAAATGAGGGTAATGATGCTTTTCCTCATGGATTCTGACATGCTGCCGGCCAGAAGCATACTCTCATACACTTCTTTCAGGTCTAGGCCAATACTGTCCCAGAGAGCCGTTGCTTCCGGAAGTTTTACTCGTCTCGAAGGACCTGACGACCTTTGTCTGCTCGTCCAGAGTTAGCGGTTTGTCCAAACTCTCCTGCATGCTGTCATCTAAGACCTCTGTGATAGATGACAGGAAGGACTGGGAGGCTTTGCTGTCCATGGGCTTCATGTTGTATAGCCCAGCAGAAAAAGATTAGCGAATCCTTAGTATGTCAGACTGTGAAGACATAACCTTCCTTCAGGCTGCTGATCACAGAGCTCTCTCTCTGTACCTTTTGGAAGAAGAAACGCAAGCACATCTCATCCTGCTCAACGGAGCAGACTCTGGACCGGCAGATGATCTTGGAGGCCTCCATGGCAAAGAGCGAGGCCTGCTGGCTCTTCACCTCTTGGAGATCCCCCTTGACCTCGACCCCCATTGACTGCCGCCGGAGCAGATTTTGCATTCTGTTCTGGAGTCGGGACATTTCCCTCTGTGTCTCTCTCTCGCCCTCTGAACACCTTTGAGAATAAAGAACCTCTTGATGTTCGCCTTGATCGATTCCCACCAGAGACTCAGAGGGGTTTCATGATTCTCCAACCTTTGTAATCCCTTTTGAGTACCTTAATGTTCTCTGGGGTTATCAGTGTAGCATTCAGCTTCCATGTCCCTTTGCCAACTTGCTGGTCATCCTGTAAGTGATGTCAGTGGATCTGACTGTGAAAGCACGGTACGCAAACAGGAAGTCAACCCTGGAACTGGCAGATCCATCTGGTCTTGACCAGGTGTATCTACGCTGCGCTCCGTCTGCAGGTTTGCTGAAGACGTCGTGCAGCTTGGCATCTTTTACTGTTTCCATTAGGAATCTGGATGTAGCGTCCAGTTTGCTGTCGTCACTGCTGGATCATCAGCTGCATTAATGATATAGTTGAAGTCACTGCCAAGAATGACTGGCCTGGATGTCGCCAGCAGCAGTGGGAACTGCTGGAGGGCAGTCAGTCGCTCCCTGCATTGAACCAGGACGTACACTTTGATTCACCAGAGCGGAGCATTGTTGTACATTACATCTGTTACTTAATCTGCTCTTAACTTCGGAGATGTTGAAGTTGCCTCCCCGCAGCAGAATACCCAGGCCAGAGGAATGGGAATCATTTCCCCCGACCATTGCCTGTAGATGTTGAAGTGCGGAATTCCACACCCCTGCAGAAACAGCAGGTCCGCTTTGACCGTTGTGAGGCAGTCCAAAGTCGAAACATATTGCGTAGTGGATTTAACGTTACGCACGTTAATCAAAGCAATCAGTATACCCATTTTAAGGTGTGGTGTTGCTTCCCACACCAGGTGTCCTTGCTAGTCCCAGTCCTTGGGTGTGTTCCTGCATACCCATAGTGTACACAAGCTGTTTCACATTTGTTGGGCCAGAAACCCCTCCTGGTTACTCATGAGGGGTTTGTTCTGCTGGGGTGACATCGGGGGCGAGTTCTGGTAAGCAGCAAGGCTTGGGCTGTCCTCTGCTGGTGGTGTCTTTCCCCTCTGTTCCTCCTCAAAGACATCACTGCTACCATCTTCCCAGAGCTGGAGTGCACCAGACGCTTCACTGCTCTCAGTCTCCCGGAGCTGGGTTCAGCGCTTTGGGGTTGGGGTGCGCTGGGCCTGTCACAGCTTCCAGTGCCCCGGAGCTGGGGGACTTTCTCTTCCTGCACCTTTGAGTTCTGCCGCTTCTTTTGCAGGTGCCTTCTTTCTGGCCCTTCCTCGTCCAATGAGGAGGAGCGTCGTAGTCTGTCTCAGATGGTAGCTTCCTCTTGCCACTGATTTGGGTGGTGACTTGTTCCTTTTATGGAGGCTTCTTCTTTGTGGTTTTCCTTTTCACCACTTGCCACAGACCAGTTTGTCCATTTGCTGCCTCCTCTTCCATTGATTCTATCTGTAGAGGAAAGGTTTTCGGGCACGAGGTAGGTGTTGGGTCACTGGTTGCAGCTGCCTCCCCTTTCTTCTCCTTCTCAGATGGACTTTCCTCACTGCAGGGAGGATTGTTGGTCTGCTTCGCAGCACCAGATGCATCCACTGTTCCTTCTCCAGGCATTTCCTTGGACCTTCCCACCTGTGCATAACTGAGGCAGCATTTGGGGCAGGTTTTGACGAGGTGGTCTGCCCCACCGCAGAGGTTGCAGCACTTACTCTTTACAGTCCTTTGTCTGATGGCGTTCCTTCTTGCAGTTCTTGCAGATGACTGTGTTGCAGTTGGCCGCTAGATGACCAGATTTGCCACAGGTCCGACAAACTCTGGGCTGCCCCACATAGACCAAGAAGCCTTGACTTCCCCTAATAGCGAAGCTGGAGGGAGGATGGATGATGGCTCTGTTGGCATCGACCATCGAGTCACCTTGACCTGCCGCTTGCTGGTCCAAATCCCAAACGGGTCCTTGACATCAGTGCTGCTGCCGGCCACCTCAGCGCACCTGGCGAGGAAGGTGAGTACATCCGCGACAGGCACATGGGGGTTGTAGAGATGGAGTGTCACCACCTGGTCGCGTTGTGACGGCAGGGTGAAGAGTGGCTCCACTGAGGAGCAGCACCTTGTTTCCCTTCTTGAACACCTTTAGGAACTTGATGCATCCTGCCACATTCTTGAACGTCACGTTGAAATATCCACTGCTGGGGACGTCCTGTAGGCAGAAGATATCTGCAGCTTGGGATCCACAACAATCAATAAGGATTTGCTTAATGAAGAAGTACAGTCAACAGGTGCCCTACTTCATTATCCTTCACCACCACCCGAACGATGTTAAACACTCCCTAGCCTGAAGCTCTAGAATTGATTGCAGCCATTTTGAGCAAAACTTATCTGGGACAGGATCAAAGGCCACTAATCATGGTCTCTCCCCTGCCAGGTAAGTATTAATTGTATTATTCTGTGAAGTGCAAACATTTAAACAGGAAACTGATAACAGTATGCCAAGCGTTCAACTTAAACTCGTGGACTCTGTTTAAGGTCATGGTGACAACAAACCTGAATTAATTCAATGACAATTCGATGCTGCCTTTGGGGAGACTGAAGTTGTTCTTTTTGCTGGATGGGTGGACGCAGGTGGATTGAATAGCCTGTTTCATCAGTACTCTTGTGAAAAACTGTTATGGCATATTGGAAATTTGACACCACAATGTGCTTGATTGGCACTTCAGCCACTATCCGAAACATTCATTCCCTCCACTACTGGCGCACCTGGGCTGCAGAGTTTTTTTCATTCATGGGATGTGGGCATCGCTGGCTAGGCCAGCATTTATTGTTCCATCCCGAATTGCCCTTGAGAAGGTCGTGGTGAACTGCCTTTTTGAACTGCTACAGACCTTAGGGTATAGGTACATCCACAGTGCTGTTAGAGAAGGGTTTGTTCCAGGATTTTGAACCCAATGACAGTGATAGGAACGGTGATATAGTTCCAAGTCGGGATGGTGTGTGCTTGGAGGGGAATTTGCAGGTGGTGCTGTTCCCATTCACCTGCTACCGTTGTCCTTCCAGGTGGTAGAAGTCACAGATTTGGAAGGTACTGACAAAGGAACCTTGGTGAGTTGCTGCAGTGTATCTTGTAGATGGTACACACTGCTGCCATTGTGCATTTGATGGCAAGGGGGGTGGATAGTGTGCCAATCAAGCGGGCTGCTTTGTCCTGGATGTGTCGAGCTTCTTGAGTGTTGTTGGAGCTGCACCATTGATGAAGCAGCTGAAGGTGGTTGGGTCTTGGACACTATCCTAAGGAACCCTGCAATGATGTCCTGGAGTGAGATTGATTGACTTCCACTAACCACAACTACCTTCCTTTGTGTTAGGTATGACTCCAACCAGCGGAGAATTTTCCCCCGGTTCCCATTGACTTCAGTTTTGCTAGGGCTCCTTAATGCCATACTCAGTCAAATGCTGCCTTGATGCCAAGGGCAGTCACTCTCACCTCAACTCTGGAGTTAACCTCTTTTTGTCCATATTTGGAGCAAGGCTGTAATGAGGTCAGGAATTGAGTGGCCCTGGCGGAACTCAAACTGAGCATCAGTGAGCAGGTTATTGCTGAGCAAGTGCTGCTTGATAGCACTGTCAACAACCCCTTGCATCACTTTGCTGATGATCGGGAGTAGACTGATAGAGCAATAATTGGCCGGGTTGGATCTGTCCTGCTTTTTGTGGACTGGACACACCTGGGGCAAAGTTTCTATTGTTGGCGCGATGCCAGTGTTGTGTCTGTACTTTTTAAAAAATTCATCCATAGGATATGGGTGTTGCTGGCTAGGCCCAGCATTTATTGCCCATCCCTAATTGCCCTTGAGAAGGTGGTGGTGAGCTGCCTTCTTGAACTGCTGCAGTCCAAGTGAGGGAGGTACACCCACAGTGCTGTTAGGAAGGGAGTTCCAGGATTTTGATCCAGCAACATTGAAGGAACAGCGATATAATCCAAGTCAGGATGGTGTGTGACTTGGAGGGGAACCTGCAGTGTTGGTGATTGTTCCATGCATTTTACTGCTCTTGTCCTTCTAGTTGTAGAAGGTGCTGTCTAAGGAGCCTTGGTGCATTGCTGCAGTTTTATCTTGTAGATGGTACACACTGCTGCCACTGTGTGTCGGTGGTGCAGGGAGTGAATGTTTGTGAATGGTGTGCCAATCAAGCGGGCTGCTTTGTCTTGGCGTCAAGTTCATTGAGTGTTGTTGGAGCTGCACCATCCAGGCAAGTGGAGAGTATTCCATCACACTCCTGACGAGTGCCTTGTAGATGGTGGACGAACATTGGGGAGTCAGGAGATGAGTTACTCGCTGCAGAATTCCTAGCCCCTGACCACCTCTTGTAGCCACAGTATTTATATGGCTTCTCCAGTTCAGTTCTGGTCAATGGTAACCCCTAGGATATTGATAGTGGGGGATTCAGCGATGGTAATGCCATTGAATGTCAAGGGGAGATGGTTAGATTCTCTCTTGTTGGAGATGGTCATTGCTTGGCACTTGTGTGGCGCGAATGTTACTTGCCACTTATCAGCCCAAGCCTGGATATTGTCCAGGTCTTGCTGCATTTCTACACGGACTGTCACAGTATCTGAGGAGTCGCAAATGGTGCTGAATATTGTGCAATCATCAGTGAACATCCCCACTTCTGACCTTATGATTGCAGGAAGATCATTGATGAAGCAGTTGAAGATGGTTGGGCCCAGGGACACTACCCTGAGGAACTCCTGCAGTGATGTCCTGAGCTGAAATGATTGACTTCCACAACCACACTATCTTCCTTTGTGCGAGGTATGACTCCAACCAGCGGAGAGTTTTCCCCCTGACTCCCATCGACTTCAGTTTTGCTAGGGCTCCTTGATGCCATACTCGATCAAATGCTGCCTTGATGTCAAACATCAACACAGCTTGGCTAGGGGTGTTGCTAGTTCTGGAGCACAAGTCTTCCATACTATTGCTGGAATGTTTGTCAGGGCCCAAAGGAGTGTACTGTCTACAGCAGGGTTGTCCAACCTTTGAGCGGAGGGTCGCATTACGATTTTGCTCGTCCCTGGGGCTGGTGAGCAAATTTCAAAAGATAAAGCATTAAAATTTTATCTTCGTAATACAAACAACAACAAATGTGCATTTTTGTGAAGAAGCTTTAAATGTGGAGACTATTTATTGTCTGTCTTTCTCGTCACCGTATTGAAAACTGATTTAGTGACATA
>NW_027141178.1:0-42647 GCF_036365525.1 Heterodontus francisci
TGTGGATTGATTAGAGGGGAGAGTGTGTGTGATTAGAGGGTGAGAGTGTGGTGTGTGGATTGATTAGAGGGTGAGAGTGTGTGTGTGTGGATTGATTAGAGGGTGAGAGTGTGTGTGTGTGGATTGATTAGGGGGTGAGAGTGTGTGTGTGTGGATTGATTAGAGGGTGAGAGTGTGTGTGTGGATTGATTAGAGGGTGAGAGTGTGTGTGTGTGGATTGATTAGGGGGTGAGTGTGTGTGTGTGTGGATTGATTAGAGGTGAGAGTGTGAGTGTGTGGATTGATTAGAGGGTGAAGAGTGTGTGTGTGTGGATTGATTTAGAGGGTGAGAGTGTGAGTGTGTGATTGATTAGAGGGTGAGAGTGTGTGTGTGTGGATTGATTAGAGGGTGAGAGTGTGTGTGTGGATGATTAAGGGTGAATTGTGTGTGTGGATTGATTAGAGGGTGATGTGTGTGTGTGTGATTGATTAGTGAGAGTTGTGTGTGTGGATTGATTAGAGGGTGAGAGTGTGTGTGTGTGGATTGATTAGAGGGTGAGAGTGTGTGTGTGTGGATTTGATTAGAGGGTGAGAGTGTGTGTGTGTGGATTGATTAGATGGTGAGAGTGTGTGTGTGTGGATTGATTAGAGGGTGAGAGTGTGTGTGTGTGGATTGATTAGAGGGTGAGAGTGTGTGTGTGGATTGATTAGAGGGTGAGAGTGTGTGTGTGGATTGATTAGGAGGTGAAGAGTGTGAGTGTGTGATTGATTAGAGGGTGAAGAGTGTGAGTTGTGGATTGATTAGAGGGTGAGAGTGTGTGTGTGATTGATTAGGGGTGAGAGTGTGTGTGTGTGGATGATAGAGTGAGAGTGTGAGTGTGTGATTGATTAGGGGTGAGAGTGTGGTGTGTGGATTGATTAGAGGGTGAGAGTGTGATGTGGTGTGGATTGATTAGAGTGTGGTGAAGTGTGTGTGGGAGATTGGGGTGAGTGTGTGTGTTGGATGATTAGAGGGTGAGAGTGTGTGTGTGTGGATTGATTAGAGGGTGAGAGTGTGTGTGTGTGGATTGATTAGGGGTGAGAGTGTGTGTGTGTGGATTGATTAGAGGGTGAGTGTGTGTGTGTGGGATTGATTAGAGGGTGAGAGTGTGTGTGTGTGGATTGATTAGAGGGTGAGAGTGTGTGTGTGTGGATTGATTAGAGGGTGAGAGTGTGTGTGTGTGGATTGATTAGAGGGTGAGTGTGTGTGTGTGTGGATTGATTAGAGGGTGAGAGTGTGTGTGTGTGGATTGATTAGAGGGTGAGAGTGTGTGTGTGTGGATTGATTAGAGGGTGAGAGTGTGTGTGTGGATTGATTAGGGGGTGAGAGTGTGTGTGTGTGGATTGATTAGAGGGTGAGAGTGTGTGTGTGGATTGATTAGAGGGTGAGAGTGTGTGTGTGGGATTGATTAGGGGGTGAGAGTGTGTGTGTGTGGATTGATTAGAGGGTGAGAGTGTGTTTGAGTGTGGATTGATTAGGGGGTGAGAGTGTGTGTGTGGTGGAATTGATTAGAGGGTGAGAGTGTGTGTGTGTGGATTGATTAGAGGGTGAGAGTGTGTGTGTGTGGATTGTTTAGAGGGTGAGAGTGTGTGTGTGTGGATTGATTAGAGGGTGAGAGTTTGTGTGTGTGGATTGATTAGGGGTGAGAGTGTGTGTGTGTGGATTGATTAGGGGGTGAGATTGTGAGGTGTGGATTGATTAGGGGTGAGAGTGTGTGTGTGTGGATTGATTAGGGGGTGAGAGTGTGTGTGTGGATTGATTAGAGGGTGAGAGTGTGTGTGTGTGGATTGATTAGAGGGTGAGAGTGTGTGTGTGAGGATTGATTAGAGGGTGAGAGTGGTTGTTGAGTGGATTGATTAGGGGGTGAGAGTGTGTGTGCTGTGGATTGATTAGAGGGTGAGAGTGTGTGTGTGGATTGATTAGAGGGTGAGAGTGTGTGTGTGTAGATTGATTAGAGGGTAAGAGTGTGTGTGTGTGGATTGATTAGAGGGTGAGAGTATGTGTGTGTGGATTGATTAGAGGGTGAGAGTGTGTGTGCGTGGATTGATTAGAGGGTGAAGAGTGTGTGTGTGTGGATTGATTAGAGGGTGAGAGTGTGTGTGTGTGGGATTGATTAGAGGGTGAGAGTGTGTGTGTGTGGATTGATTAGAGGGTGAGAGTGTGTGTGTGTGGATTGATTAGGGGGTGAGAGTGTGTGTGTGTGGATTGATTAGAGGGTGAGAGTATGTGTGTGTGGATTGATTAGAGGGTGAGAGTGTGTGTGTGTGGATTGATTAGGGGGTGAGAGTGTGTGTGTGTGGGATTGATTAGAGGGTGAGAGTATGTGTGTGTGGATTGATTAGGGGGTGAGAGTGTGTGTGTGTGGATTGATTAGGGGGTGAGAGTGTGAGTGTGTGGATTGATTAGGGGTGAGAGTGTGTGTGTGTGGATTGATTAGAGGGTGAGAGTGTGTGTGTGGATTGATTAGAGGGTGAGAGTGTGTGTGTGTGGATTGATTAGAGGGTGAGAGTGTGTGTGTGTGGATTGATTAGAGGGTGAGAGTGTGTGTGTGAGGATTGATTAGAGGGTGAGAGTGTGTGTGTGTGGATTGATTAGGGGGTGAGAGTGTGTGGGTGTGATTGATAAGAGGGTGAGAGTGTGAGTGTGTGGATTGATTAAGGGGTGAGAGTGTGTGTGTGTGGATTGATTAGAGGGTGAGAGTGTGTGTGTGGATTGATTAGAGGGTGAGAGTGTCTGTGTGTGGAATTGATTAGAGGGTGAGAATGTGAGTGGGTGGATTGATTAGAGGGTGAGAGTGTGTGTGTGTGGATTGATTAGAGGGTGAGAGTGTGTGTGTGGATTGATTAGAGGGTGAGAGTGTGAGTGTGTGGATTGATTAGAGGGGTGAGAGTGTGTGTGTGTGGATTGATTAGAGGGTGAGAGTGTGTGTGTGGATTGATTAGAGGGTGAGGAGTGTGTGTGTGTGGATTGATTAGGGGGTGAGAGTGTGTGGGTGTGGATTGATTAGAGGGTGAGAGTGTGAGTGTGTGGATTGATTAGGGGTGAGAGTGTGTGTGTGTGGATTGATTAGAGGGTGAGAGTGTGTGTGTGATTGATTAGAGGGTGAGAGTGTGTGTGTGGATTGATTAGAGGGTGAGAATGTGAGTGGGTGGATGATTAGAGGGTGAGAGTGTGTGTGTGTGGATTGATTAGAGGGTGAGAGTGTGTGTGTGTGGATTGATTAGGGGGTGAGAGTGTGTGTGTGGATTGATTAGGGGGTGAGAGTGTGAGTGTGTGATTGATTAGAGGGTGCGAGTGTGTGTGTGTGGATTGATTAGAGGTGAGAGTGTGAGTGTGTGGATTGATTAGAGGGTGAGAGTGTGTGTGTGTGGATTGATTAGAGGGGAGAGTGTGAGTGTGTGGATTGATTAGAGGGTGAGAGTGTGAGTGTGGATTGATTAGGGGTGAGAGTGTGAGTGTGTGGATTGATTAGAGGGTGAGAGTGTGTGTGTGTGGATTGATTAGAGGGTGAGTGTGTCTGTGTGTGGATTGATTAGAGGGTGAGAATGTGAGTGGGTGGAATTGATTAGAGGGTGAGTGTGTGTGTGTGTGGATTGATTAGAGGGTGAGAGGTGTGTGTGTGGATGATTAGGGGGTGAGAGTGTGTATGTGTGGATTGATTAGAGGGTGAGAGTGTGTGTGTGTGGATTGATTAGAGGGGTGAGAGTGTGTGTGTGTGGATTGATTAGAGGGTGAGAGTGTGTGTGTGTGGATTCATTTGAATGTGAGAGTGTGTGTGTGTGGATTGATTAGAGGGTGAGAGTGTGTGTGTAGATTGATTAGAGGGTGAGAGTGTGTGTGTGTGGATTGATTAGAGGGTGAGAGTGTGTGTGTGTGGATTGATTAGAGGGTGAGAGTGTGTGTGTGTGGATTGATTAGAGGGTGAGTGTGTGTGTGTGGATTGATTAGAGGGTGAGTGTGTGTGTGTGGATTGATTAGAGGGTGAGAGTGTGTGTGTGTGGATTGATTAGAGGGTGAGAGTGTGTGTGTGTGGATTGATTAGAGGGTGAGTGTGTGTGTGTGGATTGATTAGAGGGTGAGTGTGTGTGTGTGGATTGATTAGAGGGTGAGAGTGTGTGTGTGTTGATTGATTAGAGGGTGAGAGTGTGTGTGTGTGGATTGATTAGCGGGTGAGAGTGTGAGTGTGTGGATTGATTAGAGGGTGAGAGTGTGTGTGTGTGGATTGATTAGAGGGTGAGTGTGTGTGTGTGTGGATTGATTAGAGGGTGAGAGTGTGTGTGTGTGGATTGATTAGAGGGTGAGAGTGTGTGTGTGTGGATTGATTAGAGGGTGAGAGTGTGTGTGTGTGGATTGATTAGAGGGTGAGAGTGTGTGTGTGTGATTGATTAGAGGGTGAGAGTGAGTGTGTGTGGATTGATTAGAGGGTGAGTGTGTGTGTGTGGATTGATTAGAGGGTGAGAGTGTGTGTGTGGATTGATTAGAGGGTGAGAGTGTGTGTGTGTGGATTGATTAGGGGGTGAGAGTGTGAGTGTGTGGATTGATTAGATGGTGAGAGTGTGTGTGTGTGGATTGATTAGAGGGTGAGAGTGTGTGTGTGTGGATTGATTAGAGGGTGAGTGTGTGTGTGTGGATTGATTAGAGGGTGAGTGTGTGTGTGTGTGGATTGATTAGAGGGTGAGAGTGTGTGTGTGTGGATTGATTAGAGGGTGAGAGTGTGTGTGTGTGGATTGATTAGAGGGTGAGTGTGTGTGTGTGGATTGATTAGAGGGTGAGTGTGTGTGTGTGGATTGATTAGAGGGTGAGAGTGTGTGTGTGTGGATTGATTAGAGGGTGAGAGTGTGTGTGTGTGGATTGATTAGAGGGTGAGAGTGTGTGTGTGTGGATTGATTAGAGGGTGAGAGTGTGTGGTGTGGATTGATTAGGGGGTGAGAGTGTGAGTGTGTGGATTGATTAGAGGGTGAGAGTGTGAGTGTGTGGATTAATTAGAGGTGAGAGTGTGTGTGTGTGGATTGATTAGAGGGTGAGAGTGTGTGTGTGTGGATTGATTAGAGGGTGAGAGTGTGTGTGTGGATTGATTAGAGGGTGAGAGTGTGAGTGTGTGGATTGATTAGAGGGTGAGAGTGTGAGTGTGTGATTGATTATAGGGTGAGAGTGTGAGTGTGGATTGATTAGGGGGTGAGAGTGTGAGTGTGTGGATTGATTAGAGGGTGAGAGTGTGAGTGTGGATTGATTAGGGGTGAGAGTGTGTGTGTGTGGATTGATTAGAGGGTGAGAGTGTGTGTGTGTGATTGATTAGAGGGTGAGAGTGTGTGTGTTTGGATTGATTGGAGGGTGAGTGTGTGTGTGTGGATTGATTAGAGGGTGAGAGTGTGAGTGTGTGGATTGATTAGAGGGTGAGAGTGTGTGTGTGTGGATTGATTAGAGGGTGAGAGTGTGAGTGTGTGGATTGATTAGAGGGTGAGGAGTGTGAGTGTGTGATTGATTAGAGGGTGAGAGTGTGAGTGTGGATTGATTAGGGGGTGAGAGTGTGTGTGTGTGGATTGATTAGAGGGTGAGAGTGTGTGTGTGTGGATTGATTAGAGGGTGAGAGTGTGTGTGTGTGGATTGATTAGAGGGTGAGAGTGTGAGTGTGTGGATTGATTAGAGGGTGAGAGTGTGAGTGTGTGGATTGATTAGAGGGTGAGAGTGTGAGTGTGATTGATTAGGGGTGAGAGTGTGAGTGTGTGGATTGATTAGAGGGTGAGAGTGTGTGTGTGTGGATTGATTAGAGGGTGAGTGTGTGTGTGTGTGGATTGATTAGAGGGTGAGAATGTGTGTGGGGTGGATTGATTAGAGGGTGAGAGTGTGTGTGTGTGGATTGATTAGAGGGTGAGAGTGTGTGTGTGTGGATTGATTAGAGGGTGAGAGTGTGTATGTGTGGATTGATTAGAGGGTGAGAGTGTGTGTGTGTGGATTGATTAGAGGGTGAGAATGTGAGTGGTGGTTTGATTAGAGGGTGAGAGTGTGTGTGTGTGATTGATTAGAGGGTGAGAGTGTGTGTGTGTGGATTGATTAGGGGGTGAGAGTGTGTATGTGTGGATTGATTAGAGGTGAGAGTGTGTGTGTGTGGATTGATTAGAGGGTGAGAGTGTGTGTGTGTGGATTGATTAGAGGGTGAGAGTGTGTGTGTGTGGATTGATTAGGGGGTGAGAGTGTGAGTGTGTGGATTGATTAGAGGGTGAGAGTGTGAGTGTGTGGATTGATTAGAGGGTGAGAGTGTGTGTGTGGATTGATTAGGGGTGAGAGTGTGTATGTGTGGATTGATTAGAGGGTGAGAGTGTGTGTGTTTGGATTGATTAGGGGGTGAGAGTGTGAGTGTGTGGATTGATTAGAGGGTGAGAGTGTGAGTGTGTGGATTGATTAGAGGGTGAGAGTGTGGTGTGTTTGGATTGATTAGGGGGTGAGAGTGTGAGTGTGTGGATTGATTAGAGGGTGAGAGTGTGAGTGTGTGGATTGATTAGAGGGTGAGAGTGTGTGTGTGTGGATTGATTAGGGGGTGAGAGTGTGAGTGTGTGGATTGATTAGAGGGTGAGAGTGTGTGTGTGTGGATTGATTAGAGGGTGAGAGTGTGAGTGTGGATTGATTAGAGGGTGAGAGTGTGTGTGTGTGGATTGATTAGAGGGTGAGAGTGTGAGTGTGTGGATTGATAGAGGGAGAGAGTGTGTGTGTGTGGATTGATTAGAGGGTGAGAGTGTGTGTGTGTGGATTGATTAGAGGGTGAGAGTGTGTGTGTGTGGATTGATTAGAGGGTGAGAGTGTGTGTGTGTGGATTGATTAGGGGGTGAGAGTGTGTGTGTGTGGATTGATTAGAGGGTGAGTGTGTGTGTGTGTTGATTGATTAGAGGGTGAGAGTGTGTGTGTGTGGATTGATTAGAGGGTGAGAGTGTGTTGTGTGTGGATTGATTAGAGGGTGAGAGTGTGTGTGTGTGGATTGATTAGAGGGTGAGAGTGTGTGTTTGTGGATTGATTAGAGGGTGAGAGTATGTGTGTGTGGATTGATTAGAGGGTGAGAGTGTGTGTGTGTGTGGATTGATTAGAGGGTGAGTGTGTGTGTGGATTGATTAGAGGGTGAGAGTGTGTGTGTGTGTGGATTGATTAGAGGGTGAGAGTGTGTGTGTGTGTGGATTGATTAGAGGGTGAGAGTGTGAGTGTGTGGATTGATTAGAGGGTGAGAGTGTGTGTGTGTGGATTGATTAGAGGGTGAGAGTGTGTGTGTGTGGATTGATTAGAGGGTGAGTGTGTGTGTGTGTGGATTGATTAGAGGGTGAGAGTGTGTGTGTGTGGATTGATTAGAGGGTGAGAGTGTGTGTGTGTGGATTGATTAGAGGGTGAGAGTGTGTGTGTGGATTGATTAGAGGGTGAGAGTGTGTGTGTGTGGATTGATTAGAGGGTGAGAGTGTGTGTGTGTGTGGATTGATTAGAGGGTGAGTGTGTTTGTTGATTGATTAGAGGGTGAGAGTGTGTGTGTGTGGATTGATTAGAGGGTGAGAATGTGTGTGTGTGGATTGATTAGAGGGTGAGTGTGTGTGTGCGTGATTGATTAGGGGGTGAGAGTGTGTGTGTGTGGATTGATTAGAGGGTGAGAGTGTGTGTGTGTGGATTGATTAGAGGGTGAGAGTGTGTGTGTGTGGATTGATTAGAGGGTGAGAATGTGTGTGTGTGGATTGATTAGAGGGTGAGAATGTGTGTGTGTGGATTGATTAGAGGGTGAGAGTGTGTGTGTGTGGATTGATTAGAGGGTGAGAGTGTGTGTGTGTGGATTGATTAGAGGGTGAGAGTGTGTGTGTGGATTGATTAGAGGGTGAGAGTGTGTGTGTGTGGATTGATTAGGGGGTGAGAGTGTGTGTGTGTGGATTGATTAGCGGTGAGAGTGTGTGTGTGATTGATTAGGGGGTGAGAATGTGTGTGTGTGGATTGATTAGGGGGTGAGAAATGTGTGTGTGTGGATTGATTAGAGGGTGAGAGTGTGTGTGTGTGGATTGATTAGAGGGTGAGAGTGTGTGTGTGTGGATTGATTAGAGGGTGAGAGTATGTGTGTGTGTATTGATTAGAGGGTGAGAGTGTGTGTGTGTGGATTGATTAGAGGGTGAGTGTGTGGTGTGGATTGATTAGAGGGTGAGAGTGTGTGTGTGTGGATTGATTAGAGGGTGAGAGTGTGTGTGTGTGTGGATTGATTAGAGGGTGAGAGTGTGAGTGTGTGGATTGATTAGAGGGTGAGAGTGTGTGTGTCTGGATTGATTAGAGGTGAGAGTGTGTGTGTGGATTGATTAGAGGGTGAGAGTGTGTGTGTGTGTGGATTGATTAGAGGTGAGAGTGTGTGTGTGTGGATTGATTAGAGGGTGAGAGTGTGTGTGTGTGGATTGATTAGAGGGTGAGTGTGTGTGTGTGTGGATTGATTACTGGGTGAGAGTGTGTGTGTGTGGATTGATTAGAGGGTGAGTGTGTGTGTGTGTGTGGATTGATTAGAGGGTGAGAGTGTGTGTGTTGATTGATTAGAGGGTGAGAGTGTGCGTGTGCGGATTGATTAGAGGGTGAGTATGTGTGTGTGTGGATTGATTCGAGGGTGAGAGTGTGTGTGTGTGATTGATTAGTGGCTGAGAGTGTGTGTGTGTGGATTGATTAGAGGGTGAGAGTGTGTGTGTGTTGATTGATTGATTAGAGGGTGAGAGTGTGTGTGTGTGGATTGAGTAGAGGGTGAGAGTTTGTGTGTGGATTGATTAGAGGGTGAGAGTGTGTGTGTGCGGATTGATTAGCGGGTGAGAGTGTGTGTGTGTGGATTGATTAGAGGGTGAGAGTGTGTGTGTCTGGATTGATTAGAGGGTGTGAGTGTGTGTGTCTGGATTGATTAGAGGTGAGAGTGTGTGTGTGTGGATTGATTAGAGGGTGAGAGTGTGTGTGTGTGGATTGATTAGAGGGAGAGTGTGTGTGTGTGGATTGATTAGAGGGTGAGAGTGTGTGTGTCTGGATTGATTAGAGGGTGAGAGTGTGTGTGTCTGGATTGATTAGAGGTGAGTGTGTGTGTGTGTGGATTGATTAGAGGGTGAGAGTGTGTGTGTGTGGATTGATTAGAGGGTGAGAGTGTGTGTGTGTGGATTGATTAGAGGGTGAGAGTGTGTGTGTGCGGATTGATTAGAGGGTGAGAGTGTGTGTGTGTGATTGATTAGAGGGTGAGAGTGTGTGTGTGAGGATTGATTAGAGGGTGAGAGTTTGTGTGTGTGGATTGATTAGAGGGTGAGAGTGTGTGTGTGTGGATTGATTAGAGGTGAGTGTGTGAGTGTGGATTGATTAGAGGGTGAGAGTGTGTGTGTGTGGATTGATTAGAGGGTGAGTGTGTGAGTGTGGATTGATTAGAGGGTGAGAGTGAGTGTGTGTGGATTGATTAGAGGGTGAGAGTGTGTGTGTGTGGATTGATTAGAGGTGAGAGTGTGTGTGTGTGGATTGATTCGAGGGTGAGAGTGTGTGTGTGTGGATTGATTAGGGGGTGAGAGTGTGTGTGTGTGGATTGATTAGATGGTGAGAGTGTGTGTGTGTGGATTGATTAGAGGGTGAGAGTATGTGTGTGTGGATTGATTAGAGGGTGAGAGTGTGTGTGTGTGGATTGATTAGAGGGTGAGTGTGTGTGTGTGTGGATTGATTAGAGGGTGAGAGTGTGTGTGTGTGGATTGATTAGTGGGTGAGAGTGTGTGTGTGTGGATTGATTAGAGGGTGAGAGTGTGTGTGTGTGGATTGATTACTGGGTGAGAGTGTGTGTGTGTGGATTGATTAGAGGGTGAGAGTGTGCGTGTGCGGAATGATTAGAGGGTGAGAGTGTGAGTGTGTGGATTGATTAGAGGTGAGAGTGTGTGTGTGTGGATTGATTAGGGGGTGAGAGTGTGAGTGTGTGGATTGATGGATTGATTAGAGGGTGAGAGTGTGTGTGTGTGGATTGATTAGAGGGTGAGAGTGTGTGTGTGGATTGATTAGAGGGTGAGAGTGTGTGTGTGTGGATTGATTAGAGGGTGAGAGTGTGAGTGTGTGGATTGATTAGAGGGAGAGAGTGTGTGTGTGTGGATTGATTAGAGGGTGAGAGTGTGTGTGTGTGGATTGATTAGAGGGTGAGAGTGTGTGTGTGTGGATTGATTAGAGGGTGAGAGTGTGTGTGTGTGGATTGATTAGGGGGTGAGAGTGTGTGTGTGTGGATTGATTAGAGGGTGAGTGTGTGTGTGTGTTGATTGATTAGAGGGTGAGAGTGTGTGTGTGTGGATTGATTAGAGGGTGAGAGTGTGTGTGTGTGGATTGATTAGAGGGTGAGAGTGTGTGTGTGTGGATTGATTAGAGGGTGAGAGTGTGTGTTTGTGGATTGATTAGAGGGTGAGAGTATGTGTGTGTGGATTGATTAGAGGGTGAGAGTGTGTGTGTGTGTGGATTGATTAGAGGGTGAGTGGTGTGTGGATTGATTAGAGGGTGAGAGTGTGTGTGTGTGTGGATTGATTAGAGGGTGAGAGTGTGTGTGTGTGTGGATTGATTAGAGGGTGAGAGTGTGAGTGTGTGGATTGATTAGAGGGTGAGAGTGTGTGTGTGTGGATTGATTAGAGGGTGAGAGTGTGTGTGTGTGGATTGATTAGAGGGTGAGTGTGTGTGTGTGTGGATTGATTAGAGGGTGAGAGTGTGTGTGTGTGGATTGATTAGAGAGTGAGAGTGTGTGTGTGTGGATTGATTAGAGGGTGAGAGTGTGTGTGTGGATTGATTAGAGGGTGAGAGTGTGTGTGTGTGGATTGATTAGAGGGTGAGAGTGTGTGTGTGTGGATTGATTAGAGGGTGAGTGTGTTTGTTGATTGATTAGAGGGTGAGAGTGTGTGTGTGTGGATTGATTAGAGGGTGAGAATGTGTGTGTGTGGATTGATTAGAGGGTGAGTGTGTGTGTGTGTGGATTGATTAGGGGGTGAGAGTGTGTGTGTGTGGATTGATTAGAGGGTGAGAGTGTGTGTGTGTGGATTGATTAGAGGGTGAGAGTGTGTGTGTGTGGATTGATTAGAGGGTGAGAATGTGTGTGTGTGGATTGATTAGAGGGTGAGAGTGTGTGTGTGGGATTGATTAGAGGGTGAGAGTGTGTGTGTGTGGATTGATTAGAGGGTGAGAGTGTGTGTGTGTGGATTGATTAGAGGGTGAGAGGTGTGTGTGTGGATTGATTAGAGGGTGAGAGTGTGTGTGTGTGGATTGATTAGGGGGTGAGAGTGTGTGTGTGTGGATTGATTAGGGGTGAGAGTGTGTGTGTGGATTGATTAGGGGGTGAGAATGTGTGTGTGTGGATTGATTAGGGGTGAGAGAGTGTGTGTGTGGATTGATTAGAGGGTGAGAGTGTGTGTGTGTGGATTGATTAGAGGGTGAGAGTGTGTGTGTGTGGATTGATTAGAGGGTGAGAGTATGTGTGTGTGTATTGATTAGAGGGTGAGAGTGTGTGTGTGTGGATTGATTAGAGGGGAGTGTGTGTGTGGATTGATTAGAGGGTGAGAGTGTGTGTGTGTGGATTGATTAGAGGGTGAGAGTGTGTGTGTGTGTGGATTGATTAGAGGGTGAGAGTGTGAGTGTGTGGATTGATTAGAGGGTGAGAGTGTGTGTGTCTGGATTGATTAGAGGGTGAGAGTGTGTGTGTGGATTGATTAGAGGGTGAGAGTGTGTGTGTGTGTGGATTGATTAGAGGGTGAGAGTGTGTGTGTGTGGATTGATTAGAGGGTGAGAGTGTGTGTGTGTGGATTGAATAGAGGGTGAGTGTGTGTGTGTGTGGATTGATTACTGGTGAGAGTGTGTGTGTGTGGATTGATTAGAGGGTGAGTGTGTGTGTGTGTGTGGATTGATTAGAGGGTGAGAGTGTGTGTGTTGATTGATTAGAGGGTGAGAGTGTGCGTGTGCGGATTGATTAGAGGGTGAGTATGTGTGTGTGTGGATTGATTCGAGGGTGAGAGTGTGTGTGTGTGGATTGATTAGTGGCTGAGAGTGTGTGTGTGTGGATTGATTAGAGGTGAGAGTTGTTGAGTGTGTGTGTGTTGATTGATTAGAGGGTGAGAGTGTGTGTGTGTGGATTGAGTAGAGGGTGAGAGTTTGTGTGTGGATTGATTAGAGGGTGAGAGTGTGTGTGTGCGTATTGATTAGCGGGTGAGAGTGTGTGTGTGTGGATTGATTAGAGGGTGAGAGTGTGTGTGTCTGGATTGATTAGAGGGTGTGAGTGTGTGTGTCTGGATTGATTAGAGGGTGAGAGTGTGTGTGTGTGGATTGATTAGAGGGTGAGAGTGTGTGTGTGTGGATTGATTAGAGGGAGAGTGTGTGTGTGTGGATTGATTAGAGGGTGAGAGTGTGTGTGTCTGGATTGATTAGAGGGTGAGAGTGTGTGTGTGTGGATTGATTAGAGGTGAGTGTGTGTGTGTGTGGATTGATTAGAGGGTGAGAGTGTGTGTGTGTGGATTGATTAGAGGGTGAGAGTGTGTGTGTGTGGATTGATTAGAGGGTGAGAGTGTGTGTGTGCGGATTGATTAGAGGGTGAGAGTGTGTGTGTGTGGATTGATTAGAGGGTGAGAGTGTGTGTGTGAGGATTGATTAGAGGGTGAGAGTTTGTGTGTGTGGATTGATTAGAGGGTGAGAGTGTGTGTGTGTGGATTGATTAGAGGGTGAGTGTGTGAGTGTGGATTGATTAGAGGGTGAGAGTGTGTGTGTGTGGATTGATTAGAGGGTGAGTGTGTGAGTGTGGATTGATTAGAGGGTGAGAGTGAGTGTGTGTGGATTGATTAGAGGGTGAGAGTGTGTGTGTGTGGATTGATTAGAGGGTGAGAGTGTGTGTGTGTGGATTGATTCGAGGGTGAGAGTGTGTGTGTGTGGATTGATTAGGGGGTGAGAGTGTGTGTGTGTGGATTGATTAGATGGTGAGAGTGTGTGTGTGTGGATTGATTAGAGGGTGAGAGTATGTGTGTGTGGATTGATTAGAGGGTGAGAGTGTGTGTGTGTGGATTGATTCGAGGGTGAGAGTGTGTGTGTGTGGATTGATTAGAGGGTGAGAGTGTGTGTGTGTGGATTGATTAGTGGGTGAGAGTGTGTGTGTGTGGATTGATTAGAGGGTGAGAGTGTGTGTGTGTGGATTGATTACTGGGTGAGAGTGTGTGTGTGTGGATTGATTAGAGGGTGAGAGTTGTGCGTGTGCGGATTGATTAGAGGGTGAGTATGTGTGTGTGTGGATTGATTAGAGGGTGAGCGTGTGTGTGTGTGGATTGATTAGTGGCTGAGAGTGTGTGTGTGTGGATTGATTAGAGGGTGAGAGTGTGTGTGTGTGGATTGATTAGAGGGTGAGAGTGTGTGTGTGTGGATTGATTAGAGGGTGAGAGTGTGTGTGTGGATTGATTAGAGGGTGAGAGTGTGTGTGTGCGGACTGATTAGAGGGTGAGAGTGTGTGTGTGTGGATGATTAGAGTGTGAGAGTGTGTGTGTCTGGATTGATTAGAGGGTGAGAGTGTGTGTGTGTGGATTGATTAGAGGGTGAGAGTGTGTGTGTGTGCATTGATTAGAGGGTGAGAGTGTGTGTGTGTGGATTGATTAGAGGGTGAGAGTGTGTGTGTCTGGATTGATTAGAGGGTGAGAGTGTGTGTGTGGATTGATTAGAGGGTGAGAGTGTGTGTGTGTGGATTGATTAGAGGGTGAGTGTGTGTGTGTGTGTGTGGATTGATTAGAGGGTGAGAGTGTGTGTGTGTGGATTGATTAGAGGGTGAGAGTGTGTGTGTGTGGATTGATTAGAGGGTGAGAGTGTGTGTGTGTGTGGATTGATTAGAGGGTGAGAGTGTGTGTGTGTGTGATTGATTAGAGGGTGAGAGTGTGTGTGTGTGGATTGATTAGAGGGTGAGAGTGTGTGTGTGTGGATTGATTAGAGGGTGAGAGTGTGTGTGTGTGGATTGATTAGAGGGTGAGAGTGTGTGTGTGTGGATTGATTAGAGGGTGAGAGTGTGTGTGTGGATTGATTAGAGGGTGAGAGTGTGTGTGTGTGGATTGATTAGAGGGTGAGAGTGTGTGTGTGTGGATTGATTAGAGGGTGAGAGTGTGTGTGTGTGTGGATTGATTAGAGGGTGAGAGTGTGTGTGTGCGGATTGATTAGAGGGTGAGAGTGTGTGTGTGTGGATTGATTAGAGGGTGAGAGTGTGTGTGTGTGGATTGATTAGAGGGTGAGAGTGTGTGTGTGTGGATTGATTAGAGGGTGAGAGTGTGTGTGTGTGCGGATTGATTAGAGGGTGAGAGTGTGTGTGTGTGGATTGATTAGAGGGTGAGAGTGTGTGTGTGGACTGATTAGAGGGTGAGAGTGTCTGTGTGCGGATTGATTAGCGGGTGAGAGTGTGTGTGTGTGGATTGATTAGAGGGTGAGTGTGTGTGTGTGGATTGATTAGAGGGTGAGAGTGTGTGTGTGTGGATTGATTAGAGGGTGAGAGTGTGTGTGTGGACTGATTAGAGGGTGAGAGTGTCTGTGTGCGGATTGATTAGAGGGTGAGAGTGTGTGTGTGTGGATTGATTAGAGGGTGAGAGTGTGTGTGTGTGGATTGATTAGAGGGTGAGAGTGTGTGTGTGTGGATTGATTAGAGGTGTGAGTAGGTGTGTGTGTGTGGATGATTAGAGGGTGAGAGTGTGTGTGTGTGGATTGATTAGAGGGTGAGAGTGTGTGTGTGTGGATTGATTAGAGGGTGAGAGTGTGTGTGTGTGGATTGATTAGAGGGTGAGAGTGTGTGTGTGTGGATTGATTAGTGGGTGAGAGTGTGTGTGTGTGGATTGATTAGTGGGTGAGAGTGTGTGTGTGTGGATTGATTAGAGGGTGAGTGTGTGTGTGTGTGGAATGATTAGAGTGTGAGAGTGTGTGTGTGTGGATTGATTAGAGGGTGAGTGTGTGTGTGTGGAATGATTAGAGGGTGAGAGTGTGTGTGTGTGGATTGATTAGAGGGTGAGAGTGTGTGTGTGGATTGATTAGAGGGTGAGAGTGTGTGTGTGTGGATTGATTAGAGTGTGAGAGTGTGTGTGTGTGGATTGATTAGAGTGTGAGAGTGTGTGTGTGTGGATTGATTAGAGGGTGAGAGTGTGTGTGTGTGTGGATTGATTAGAGGGTGAGTGTGTGTGGATTGATTAGAGGGTGAGTGTATGTGTGTGTCGATTGATTAGAGGGTGAGAGTGTGTGTGTGGATTGATTAGAGGGTGAGAGTGTGTGTGTGTGTGGATTGATTAGAGGGTGAGTGTGTGTGTGTGTGGATTGATTAGAGGGTGAGAGTGTGTGTGTGTGTGGATTGATTGGAGGGTGAGTGTGTGTGTGTGGATTGTTAGAGGGTGAGTGTATGTGTGTGTGGATTGATTAGAGGGTGAGAGTGTGTGTGTGTGGATTGATTAGAGGGTGAGAGTGTGTGTGTGTGGATTGATTAGAGTGTGAGAGTGTGTGTGTGTGGATTGATTAGAGTGTGAGAGTGTGTGTGTGTGGATTGATTAGAGTGTGAGAGTGTGTGTGTGTGGATTGATTAGAGTGTGAGAGTGTGTGTGTGTGGATTGATTAGAGGGTGAGAGTGTGTGTGTGTGTGGATGATTAGATGGTGAGTGTGTGTGTGTGGATTGATTAGAGGGTGAGTGTATGTGTGTGTCGATTGATTAGAGGGTGAGAGTGTGTGTGTGGATTGATTAGAGGGTGAGAGTGTGTGTGTGGATTGATTAGAGGGTGAGTGTAATGTGTGTGGATTGATTAGAGGGTTAGTGTGTGTGTGTGTATTGATTAGACGGTGAGAGTGCGTGTGTGTGGATTGATTAGGGGTGAGAGTGTGTGTGTGTGGATTGATTAGAGGGTGAGAGTGTGTGTGTGTGGATTGATTAGAGGGTGAGAGTGTGTGTGTGTGGATTGATTAGAGGGTGAGAGTGTGTGTGTGTGGATTGATTAGAGGGTGAGAGTGTGTGTGTGGATTGATTAGAGGGTGAGTGTAAGTGTGTGTGGATTGATTAGGGGTGAGAGTGTGTGTGTGCGGAATGATTAGAGGGTGAGAGTGTGTGTGTGTGGATTGATTAGAGGGTGAGTGTGTGTGTGTTTGGATTGATTAGAGGGTGAGAGTGTGTGTGTGTGGATTGATTAGTGGGTGAGAGTGTGTGTGTGTGGATTGATTAGAGGGTGAGAGTGTTTGTGTGTGGATTGATTAGGGGGTGAGAGTGTGTGTGTGTGGATTAATTAGAGGGTGAGAGTGTGAGTGTGTGGATTGATTAGAGGGTGAGAGTGTGAGTGTGTGGATTGATTAGAGGGTGAGTGTGTGTGTGTGTGGATTGATTAGAGGGTGAGTGTGTGTGTGTGTGGATTGATTAGAGGGTGAGAGTGTGTGTGTGTGGATTGATTAGAGGGTGAGTGTGTGTGTGTGGATTGATTAGAGGGTGAGAGTGTGCGTGTGTGGATTGATTAGAGGGTTAGAGTGTGTGTGTGTGGATTGATTAGAGGGTGAGAGTGTGTGTGTGTGATTGATTAGAGGGTGAGAGTGTGTGTGTGTGGATTGATTAGAGGGTGAGAGTGTTTGTGTGTGGATTGATTAGAGGGTGAGAGTGTGTGTGTGTGGATTGATTAGAGGGTGAGAGTGTGAGTGTGTGGATTGATTAGAGGGTGAGTGTGTGTGTGTGGATTGATTAGAGGGTGAGAGTGTGTGTGTGTGGATTGATTAGAGGGTTAGAGTGTGAGTGTGTGGATTGATTAGAGGGTGAGTGTGTGTGTGTGTGGATTGATTAGAGGGTGAGAGTGTGTGTGTGTGGATTGATTAGAGGGTGAGAGTGTGTGTGTGGATTGATTTGAGGGTGAGAGTGTGTGTGTGGATTGATTAGAGGGTGAGAGTGTGTGTGTGGATTGATTAGAGGGTGAGAGTATGTGTGTGTGGATTGATTAGAGGGTGAGAGTGTGTGTGTGGATTGATTAGAGGGTGAGAGTGTGTGTGTGGATTGATTAGAGGGTGAGAGTGTGTGTGTGGATTGATTAGAGGGTTGGAGTATGTGTGTGTGGATTGATTAGAGGGTGAGAGTGTGTGTGTGGATTGATTTGAGGGTGAGAGTGTGTGTGTGTGGATTGATTAGAGGGTGAGAGTGTGTGTGTGTGGATTGATTCGAGGGTGAGAGTGTGTGTGTGGATTGATTAGAGGGTGAGAGTGTGTGTGTGGATTGATTAGAGGGTGAGAGTGTGTGTGTGTGGATTGATTCGAGGGTGAGAGTGTGTGTGTGGATTGATTAGAGGGTGAGAGTGTGTGTGTGGATTGATTAGAGGGTGAGAGTGTGTGTGTGTGGATTGATTAGAGGGTGAGAGTGTGTGTGTGTGGATTGATTAGAGGGTGAGAGTGTGTGTGTGGATTGATTAGAGGGTGAGAGTGTGTGTGTGTGGATTGATTAGAGGGTGAGAGTGTGTGTGTGGATTGATTAGAGGGTGAGAGTGTGTGTGTGTGGATTGATTAGAGGGTGAGAGTGTGTGTGTGTGGATTGATTAGAGGGTGAGAGTGTGTGTGTGTGTGGATTGATTAGAGGGTGAGAGTGTGTGTGTGTGGAATGATTAGAGGGTGAGAGTGTGTGTGTGTGGATTGATTAGAGGGTGAGAGTGTGTGTGTGTGTGTGGATTGATTAGAGGGTGAGTGTGTGTGTGTGGATTGATTAGAGGGTGAGAGTGTGTGTGTGGATTGATTAGAGGGTGAGAGTGTGTGTGTGTGGATTGATTAGAGGGTGAGAGTGTGTGTGTGTGGATTGATTAGAGGGTGAGAGTGTGAGTGTGTGGATTGATTAGAGGGTGAGAGTGTGTGTGTGTGGATTGATTAGAGGGTGAGAGTGTGTGTGTGTGATTGATTAGAGGGTGAGTGTGTGAGTGTGGATTGATTAGAGGGTGAGTGTGTGTGTGTGGATTGATTAGAGGGTGAGAGTGTGTGTGTGGATTGATTAGAGGGTGAGAGTGTGTGTGTGGATTGATTTGAGGGTGAGAGTGTGTGTGTGTGGATTGATTAGAGGGAGAGAGTGTGTGTGTGTGGATTGATTAGAGGGTGAGAGTGTGTGTGTGCGGATTGATTAGAGGTGAGAGTATGTGTGTGTGGATTGATTAGAGGGTGAGTGTGTGTGTGTGTGGATTGATTAGAGGGTGAGAGTGTGAGTGTGTGGATTGATTAGAGGGTGAGAGTGTGAGTGTGTGGATTGATTAGAGGGTGAGTGTGTGTGTGTGTGGATTGATTAGAGGGTGAGTGTGTGTGTGTGTGGATTGATTAGAGGGTGAGTGTGTGTGTGTGTGGATTGATTAGAGGGTGAGAGTGTGTGTGTGTGGATTGATTAGAGGGTGAGAGTGTGCGTGTGTGGATTGATTAGAGGGTTAGTGTGTGTGTGTGTGGATTGATTAGAGGGTGAGAGTGTGTGTGTGTGGATTGATTAGAGGGTTAGTGTGTGTGGTGTGTGGATTGATTAGAGGGTGAGTGTGTGTGTGTGTGGATTGATTAGAGGGTGAGAGTGTGAGTGTGTGGATTGATTAGAGGGTGAGTGTGTGTGTGTGTGGATTGATTAGAGGGTGAGAGTGTGTGTGTGTGGATTGATTAGAGGGTTAGAGTGTGAGTGTGTGGATTGATTAGAGGGTGAGTGTGTGTGTGTGTGGATTGATTAGAGGGTGAGAGTGTGTGTGTGTGGATTGATTAGAGGGTGAGAGTGTGTGTGTGGATTGATTTGAGGTTGAGAGTGTGTGTGTGTGGATTGATTAGAGGGTGAGAGTGTGTGTGTGGATTGATTAGAGGTTGAGAGTATGTGTGTGTGGATTGATTAGAGGGTGAGAGTGTGTGTGTGTGGATTGATTAGAGGGTGAGAGTGTGTGTGTGGATTGATTAGAGGTTGAGAGTGTGTGTGTGGATTGATTAGAGGTTTGAGTATGTGTGTGTGGATTGATTAGAGGGTGAGAGTGTGTGTGTGGATTGATTTGAGGGTGAGAGTGTGTTTGTGTGGATTGATTAGAGGGTGAGAGTGTGTGTGTGTGGATTGATTCGAGGGTGAGAGTGTGTGTGTGGATTGATTAGAGGGTGAGAGTGTGTGTGTGGATTGATTAGAGGGTGAGAGTGTGTGTGTGTGGATTGATTCGAGGGTGAGAGTGTGTGTGTGGATTGATTAGAGGGTGAGAGTGTGTGTGTGGATTGATTAGAGGGTGAGAGTGTGTGTGTGTGGATTGATTAGAGGGTGAGAGTGTGTGTGTGTGGATTGATTAGAGGGTGAAAGTGTGTGTGTGGATTGATTAGAGGGTGAGAGTGTGTGTGTGTGGATTGATTCGAGGGTGAGAGTGTGTGTGTGGATTGATTAGAGGTTGAGAGTATGTGTGTGTGGATTGATTAGAGGGTGAGAGTGTGTGTGTGTGGAATGATTAGAGGGTGAGAGTGTGTGTGTCGTGTGTGGATTGATTAGAGGGTGAGAGTGTGTGTGTAAGGGTGAGAGTGTGTGTGTGTGGATTGATTAGAGGGTGAGAGTGTGTGTGTGTGGATTGATTAGAGGGTGAGAGTGTGTGTGTGTGGATTGATTAGAGGGTGAGTGTGTGTGTGTGTGGATTGATTAGAGGGTGAGAGTGTGTGTGTGTGGATTGATTAGAGGGTGAGAGTGTGTGTGTGTGGATTGATTAGAGGGTGAGAGTGTGTGTGTGTGTATTGATTAGAGGGTGAGAGTGTGAGTGTGTGTATTGATTAGAGGGTGAGAGTGTGTGTGTGTGGATTGATTAGAGGGTGAGAGTGTGTGTGTGTGTATTGATTAGAGGGTGAGTGTGGTGAGTGTGGATTGATTAGAGGGTGAGTGTGTGTGTGTGTGATTGATTAGAGGGTGAGAGTGTGTGTGTGTGGATTGATTAGAGGGTGAGAGTGTGTGTGTGGATTGATTTGAGGGTGAGAGTGTGTGTGTGTGGATTGATTAGAGGGAGAGAGTGTGTGTGTGTGGATTGATTAGAGGGTGAGAGTGTGTGTGTGCGGATTGATTAGAGGTTGAGAGTATGTGTGTGTGGATTGATTAGAGGGTGAGTGTGTGTGTGTGTGGATTGATTAGAGGGTGAGAGTGTGAGTGTGTGGATTGATTAGAGGGTGAGAGTGTGAGTGTGTGGATTGATTAGAGGGTGAGTGTGTGTGTGTGTGGATTGATTAGAGGGTGAGTGTGTGTGTGTGTGGATTGATTAGATGGTGAGTGTGTGTGTGTGTGGATTGATTAGAGGGTGAGAGTGTGTGTGTGTGGATTGATTAGAGGGTGAGAGTGTGCGTGTGTGGATTGATTAGAGGGTTAGTGTGTGTGTGTGTGGATTGATTAGAGGGTGAGAGTGTGTGTGTGTGGATTGATTAGAGGGTTAGTGTGTGTGTGTGTGGATTGATTAGAGGGTGAGAGTGTGTGTGTGTGGATTGATTAGTGGGTGAGAGTGTGTGTGTGTGGATTGACCAGAGGGTGAGAGTGTTTGTGTGTGGATTGATTAGGGGGTGAGAGTGTGTGTGTGTGGATTGATTAGAGGGTGAGAGTGTGAGTGTGTGGATTGATTAGAGGGTGAGAGTGTGAGTGTGTGGATTGATTAGAGGGTGAGTGTGTGTGTGTGTGGATTGATTAGAGGGTGAGTGTGTGTGTGTGTGGATTGATTAGAGGGTGAGTGTGTGTGTGTGTGGATTGATTAGAGGGTGAGAGTGTGTGTGTGTGGATTGATTAGAGGGTGAGAGTGTGCGTGTGTGGATTGATTAGAGGGTTAGTGTGTGTGTGTGTGGATTGATTAGAGGGTGAGAGTGTGTGTGTGTGGATTGATTAGTGGGTGAGAGTGTGTGTGTGTGGATTGATTAGAGGGTGAGAGTGTTTGTGTGTGGATTGATTAGGGGGTGAGAGTGTGTGTGTGTGGATTGATTAGAGGGTGAGAGTGTGAGTGTGTGGATTGATTAGAGGGTGAGTGTGTGTGTGTGTGGATTGATTAGAGGGTGAGAGTGTGTGTGTGTGGATTGATTAGAGGGTTAGAGTGTGAGTGTGTGGATTGATTAGAGGGTGAGTGTGTGTGTGCGTGGATTGATTAGAGGGTGAGAGTGTGAGTGTGTGGATTGATTAGAGGGTGAGTGTGTGTGTGTGTGGATTGATTAGATGGTGAGAGTGTGTGTGTGTGGATTGATTAGAGGGTGAGAGTATGTGTGTGGATTGATTAGAGGGTGAGTGTGTGTGTGTGTGGATTGATTAGAGGGTGAGAGTGTGTGTGTGTGGATTGATTAGAGGGTGAGAGTGTGTGTGTGGATTGATTTGAGGTTGAGAGTGTGTGTGTGTGGATTGATTAGAGGGTGAGAGTGTGTGTGTGGATTGATTAGAGGTTGAGAGTATGTGTGTGTGGATTGATTAGAGGGTGAGAGTGTGTGTGTGTGGATTGATTAGAGGGTGAGAGTGTGTGTGTGGATTGATTAGAGGTTGAGAGTGTGTGTGTGGATTGATTAGAGGTTTGGAGTATGTGTGTGTGGATTGATTAGAGGGTGAGAGTGTGTGTGTGTGGATTGATTAGAGGGTGAGAGTGTGTGTGTGGATTGATTTGAGGGTGAGAGTGTGTTTGTGTGGATTGATTAGAGGGTGAGAGTGTGTGTGTGTGGATTGATTCGAGGGTGAGAGTGTGTGTGTGGATTGATTAGAGGGTGAGAGTGTGTGTGTGGATTGATTAGAGGGTGAGAGTGTGTGTGTGTGGATTGATTCGAGGGTGAGAGTGTGTGTGTGGATTGATTAGAGGGTGAGAGTGTGTGTGTGGATTGATTAGAGGGTGAGAGTGTGTGTGTGTGGATTGATTAGAGGGTGAGAGTGTGTGTGTGTGGATTGATTAGAGGGTGAGAGTGTGTGTGTGGATTGATTAGAGGGTGAGAGTGTGTGTGTGTGGATTGATTCGAGGGTGAGAGTGTGTGTGTGGATTGATTAGAGGTTGAGAGTATGTGTGTGTGGATTGATTAGAGGGTGAGAGTGTGTGTGTGTGGAATGATTTGAGGGTGAGAGTGTGTGTGTGTGTGTGGATTGATTAGAGGGTGAGAGTGTGTGTGTGTGGAATGATTAGAGGGTGAGAGTGTGTGTGTGTGGAATGATTAGAGGGTGAGAGTGTGTGTGTGTGTGTGGATTGATTAGAGGGTGAGTGTGTGTGTGTGTGGATTGATTAGAGGGTGAGAGTGTGTGTGTGTGGATTGATTAGAGGGTGAGAATGCGTGTGTGTGGATTGATTAGAGGGTGAGAGTGTGTGTGTGTGTATTGATTAGAGGGTGAGAGTGTGAGTGTGTGTATTGATTAGAGGGTGAGAGTGTGTGTGTGTGGATTGATTAGAGGGTGAGAGTGTGTGTGTGTGTATTGATTAGAGGGTGAGTGTGTGAGTGTGGATTGATTAGAGGGTGAGTGTGTGTGTGTGTGGATTGATTAGAGGGTGAGAGTGTGTGTGTGTGGATTGATTAGAGGGTGAGAGTGTGTGTGTGGATTGATTTGAGGGTGAGAGTGTGTGTGTGTGGATTGATTAGAGGGAGAGAGTGTGTGTGTGTGGATTGATTAGAGGGTGAGAGTGTGTGTGTGCGGATTGATTAGAGGTTGAGAGTATGTGTGTGTGGATTGATTAGAGGGTGAGAGTGTGTGTGTGTGGATTGATTAGAGGGTGAGAGTGTGAGTGTGTGGATTGATTAGAGGGTGAGAGTGTGAGTGTGTGGATTGATTAGAGGGTGAGTGTGTGTGTGTGTGGATTGATTAGAGGGTGAGTGTGTGTGTGTGTGGATTGATTAGAGGGTGAGTGTGTGTGTGTGTGGATTGATTAGAGGGTGAGAGTGTGTGTGTGTGGATTGATTAGAGGGTGAGAGTGTGCGTGTGTGGATTGATTGAGGGTTAGTGTGTGTGTGTGTGGATTGATTAGAGGGTGAGAGTGTGTGTGTGGATTGATTAGTGGGTGAGAGTGTGTGTGTGTGGATTGATTAGAGGGTGAGAGCGTTTGTGTGTGGATTGATTAGGGGGGTGAGAGTGTGTGTGTGTGGATTGATTAGAGGGTGAGAGTGTGAGTGTGTGGATTGATTAGAGGGTGAGTGTGTGTGTGTGTGGATTGATTAGAGGTGTGAGTGTGTGTGTGTGGATTGATTAGAGGGTTAGAGTGTGAGTGTGTGGATTGATTAGAGGGTGAGTGTGTGTGTTCGTGGATTGATTAGAGGGTGAGAGTGTGAGTGTGTGGATTGATTAGAGGGTGAGTGTGTGTGTGTGTGGATTGATTAGATGGTGAGAGTGTGTGTGTGTGGATTGATTAGGGGGTGAGAGTATGTGTGTGGATTGATTAGAGGGTGAGTGTGTGTGTGTGTTGATTGATTAGAGGGAGAGTGTGTGTGTGTGGATTGATTAGAGGGTGAGTGTGGTGTGTGTGTGGATTGATTTGAGGTTGAGAGTGTGTGTGTGTGGATTGATTAGAGGGTGAGAGTGTGTGTGTGGATTGATTAGAGGTTGAGAGTATGTGTGTGTGGATTGATTAGAGGGTGAGAGTGTGTGTGTGTGGATTGGTTAGAGGGTGAGAGTGTGTGTGTGGATTGATTAGAGGTTGAGAGTGTGTGTGTGGATTGATTAGAGGTTTGGAGTATGTGTGTGTGGATTGATTAGAGGGTGAGAGTGTGTGTGTGTGGATTGATTAGAGGGTGAGAGTGTGTGTGTGGATTGATTTGAGGGTGAGAGTGTGTTTGTGTGGATTGATTAGAGGGTGAGAGTGTGTGTGTGTGGATTGATTCGAGGGTGAGAGTGTGTGTGTGGATTGATTAGAGGGTGAGAGTGTGTGTGTGGATTGATTAGAGGGTGAGAGTGTGTGTGTGTGGATTGATTCGAGGGTGAGAGTGTGTGTGTGGATTGATTAGAGGGTGAGAGTGTGTGTGTGGATTGATTAGAGGGTGAGAGTGTGTGTGTGTGGATTGATTAGAGGGTGAGAGTGTGTGTGTGTGGATTGATTAGAGGGTGAGAGTGTGTGTGTGGATTGATTAGAGGGTGAGAGTGTGTGTGTGTGGATTGATTCGAGGGTGAGAGTGTGTGTGGATTGATTAGAGGTTGAGAGCATGTGTGTGTGGATTGATTAGAGGGTGAGAGTGTGTGTGTGTGGAATGATTAGAGGGTGGGAGTGTGTGTGTGTGTGTGGATTGATTAGAGGGTGAGAGTGTGTGTGTGTGGAATGATTAGAGGGTGAGAGTGTGTGTGTGTGGAATGATTAGAGGGTGAGAGTGTGTGTGTGTGTGTGGATTGATTAGAGGGTGAGTGTGTGTGTGTGTGGATTGATTAGAGGGTGAGAGTGTGTGTGTGTGGATTGATTAGAGGGTGAGAGTGTGTGTGTGTGGATTGATTAGAGGGTGAGAGTGTGTGTGTGTGTATTGATTAGAGGGTGAGAGTGTGAGTGTGTGTATTGATTAGAGGATGAGAGTGTGTGTGTGTGGATTGATTAGAGGGTGAGAGTGTGTGTGTGTGTATTGATTAGAGGGTGAGAGTGTGTGTGTGTGGATTGATTAGAGGGTGAGAGTGTGTGTGTGGATTGATTAGAGGGTGAGTGTGTGTGTGTGTGGATTGATTAGAGGGTGAGAGTGTGTGTGTGTGGATTGATTAGAGGGTGAGAGTGTGTGTCTGGATTGATTTGAGGGTGAGAGTGTGTGTGTGTGGATTGATTAGAGGGAGAGAGTGTGTGTGTGTGGATTGATTAGAGGGTGAGAGTGTGTGTGCGCGGATTGATTAGAGGTTGAGAGTATGTGTGTGTGGATTGATTAGAGGGTGAGAGTGTGTGTGTGTGGATTGATTAGAGGGTGAGAGTGTGTGTGTGGATTGATTTGAGGGTGAGTGTGTGTGTGTGTGGATTGATTAGAGGGTGAGAGTGTGTGTGTGTGGATTGATTAGAGGGTGAGAGTGTGTGTGTGGATTGATTTGAAGGTGAGAGTGTGTGTGTGTGGATTGATTAGGGGGTGAGAGTGTGTGTGTGTGGATTGATTGGAGGGTGAGAGTGTGTGTGTGTGGATTGATTAGAGGGTGAGAGTGTGTGTGTGTGGATTGATTAGAGGGTGAGAGTGTGTGTGTGTGGATTGATTAGAGGGTGAGTGTGTGTGTGTGTGGATTGATTAGGGGGTGAGAGAGTGTGTGTGTGGATTGATTAGAGGGTGAGAGTGTGTGTGTGGATTGATTAGAGGGTGAGAGTGTGTGTGTGTGGATTGATTAGAGGGTGAGAATGTGTGTGTGTGGATTGATTAGAGGGTGAGAGTGTGTGTGTGTTGATTGATTAGAGGGTGAGAAAGTGTGTGTGTGGATTGATTAGAGGGTGAGAGTGTGTGTGTGTTGATTGATTAGAGGGTGAGTGTGTGTGTGTGTGGATTGATTAGAGGGTGAGAGTATGTGTGTGAGGATTGATTAGAGGGTGAGAGTGTGTGTGTGTGGATTGATTAGAGGGTGAGAGTGTGTGTGTGTGGATTGATTAGAGGGTGAGAGTGTGTGTGTGGATTGATTAGAGGGTGAGAGTGTGTGTGTGTGGATTGATTATAGGGTGAGAGTGTGTGTGTGTGGATTGATTAGAGGGTGAGAGTGAGTGTGTGTGGATCGATTAGAGGGTGAGAGTGTGTGTGTGTGGATTGATTAGAGGGTGAGAGTGTGTGTGTGTGGATTGATCAGAGGGTGAGAGTGTGTGTATGTGGATTGATTAGAGGGTGAGAGTGTGTGTGTGTTGATTGATTAGAGGGTGAGCGTGTGTGTGTGTGGATTGATTAGAGGGTGAGAGTGTGTGTGTGTGGATTGATTAGAGGGTGAGAGTGTGTGTGTGTGGATTGATTAGAGGGTGAGAGTGTGTGTGTGTTGATTTATTAGAGGGTGAGTGTGTGTGTGTGTGGATTGATTAGAGGGTGAGTGTGTGTGTGAGTGTATTGATTAGAGGGTGAGAGAGTGTGTGTGTGTGTGGATTGATTAGAGGGTGAGTGTGTGTGTGTGTGGATTGATTAGAGGGTGAGAGTGTGTGTGTGTGGATTGATTAGAGGGTGAGTGTGTGTGTGTGTGGATTGATTAGAGGGTGAGAGTGTGTGTGTGCGGATTAATTAGAGGGTGAGAGTGTGTGTGTGTGGATTGATTAGAGGGTGAGAGTGTGTGTGTGTGGATTGATTAGAGGGTGAGTGTGTGTGTGTGGATTGATTAGGGGGTGAGAGTGTGTGTGTGTGGATTGATTAGAGGGTGAGAGTGTGTGTGTGTGGATTGATTAGAGGGTGAGAGTGTGTGTGTGTGGATTGATTAGAGGGTGAGAGTATGTGTGTGTGGATTGATTAGAGGGTGAGAGTGTGTGTGTGTGGATTGATTAGGGGGTGAGAGTGTGTGTGTGTGGATTGATTAGAGGGTGAGAGTGTGTGTGTGTGGATTGATTAGAGGGTGAGTGTGTGTGTGTGTGGATTGATTAGGGGGTGAGAGAGTGTGTGTGTGGATTGATTAGAGGGTGAGAGTGTGTGTGTGGATTGATTAGGGGGTGAGAGTGTGAGTGTGTGGATTGATTACAGGGTGAGAGTGTGTGTGGATTGATTAGAGGGTGAGAGTGTGTGTGTGTGGATTGATTAGATGGTGAGAGTGTGTGTGTGGATTGATTAGAGGGTGAGAGTGTGTGTGTGTGGATTATTTAGGGGGTGAGAGTGTGTGTGTGTGGATTGATTAGAGGGTGAGAGTGTGTGTGTGGATTGATTAGATGGTGAGAGTGTGTGTGTGTGGATTGATTAGAGGGTGAGAGTGTGTGTGTGTGGATTGATTAGATGGTGAGAGTGTGTGTGTGGATTGATTAGAGGGTGAGAGTGTGTGTGTGTGGATTGATTAGATGGTGAGAGAGTGTGTGTGTGGATTGATTAGAGGGTGAGAGTGTGTGTGTGTGGATTGATTAGAGGGTGAGAGTGTGTGTGTGGATTGATTAGATGGTGAGAGTGTGTGTGTGGATTGATTAGAGGGTGAGAGTGTGTGTGTGTGGATTGATTAGATGGTGGAGTGTGTGTGTGTGGATTGATTAGAGGGTGAGAGTGTGTGTGTGTGGATTGATTAGGGGGTGAGAGTGTGTGTGTGTAGATTGATTAGGGGGTGAGAGTGTGTGTGTGTGGATTGATTAGAGGGTGAGAGTGTGTGTGTGTGGATTGATTAGAGGGTGAGAGTGTATGTGTGTGGATTGATTAGAAGGTGAGAGTGTGAGTGTGTGGATTGATTAGAGGGTGAGAGTGTGTGTGTGTGGATTGATTAGAGGGTGAGAGTGTGTGTGTGTGGATTGATCAGTGGGTGAGAGTGTGTGTGTGTGGATTGATTAGAGGGTGAGAGTGTGTGTGTGTGAATTGATTAGAGGGTGAGAATGTGTGTGTGTTGATTGATTAGAGGGTGAGAGAGTGTGTATGTGGATTGATTAGGGGGTGAGAGTGTGTGTGTGTTGATTGATTAGAGGGTGAGTGTGTGTGTGTGTGGATTGATTAGAGGGTGAGAGTGTGTGTGTGTGGATTGATTATAGGGTGAGAGTGTTTGTGTGTGGATTGATTAGAGGGTGAGAGTGTTTGTGTGGATTGATTAGAGGGTGAGAGTGTGTGTGTGTAGATTGATTAGAGGGTGAGAGTGTGTGTGTGTGGATTGATTAGGGGGTGAGTGTGTGTGTGTGGATTGATTAGAGGGTGAGAGTGTGTGTGTGTGGATTGATTAGGGGGTGAGAGTGTGTGTGTGTGGATGATTAGAGGGTGAGAGTGTGTGTGTGTGTGGATTGATTAGAGGGTGAGAGTGTTTGTGTGTGGATTGATTAGAGGGTGAGATTGTGTGTGTGTGGATTGATTAGAGGGTGAGAGTGTGTGTGTGTGGATTGATTAGGGGGTGAGAGTGTGTGTGTGTGGATTGATTAGAGGGTGAGTGTGTGTGTGTGTGGATTGATTAGAGGGTGAGAGTGTTTGTGTGTGGATTGATTAGAGGGTGAGATTGTGTGTGTGTGGATTGATTAGAGGGTGAGAGTGTGTGTGTGTGGATTGATTAGGGGGTGAGAGTGTGTGTGTGTGGATTGATTAGAGGGTGAGATTGTGTGTGTGTGGATTGATTAGAGGGTGAGAGTGTGTGTGTGTGGATTGATTAGGGGGTGAGAGGTGTGTGTGTGTGGATTGATTAGAGGGTGAGTGTGTGTGTGTGTGGATTGATTAGAGGGTGAGAGTGTGTGTGTGGATTGATTAGAGGGTGAGAGTGTGTGTGTGTGGATTGATTAGAGGGTGAGAGTGTGTGTGTGTGGATTGATTACAGGGTGAGAGAGTGTGTGTGTGGATTGATTAGGGGGGTGAGAGTGTGTGTGTGTGGATTGATTAGAGGGTGAGTGTGTGTGTGTGTGGATTGATTAGAGGGTGAGAGTGTGTGTGTGGATTGATTAGAGGGTGAGAGTGTGTGTGTGTGGATTGATTAGAGGGTGAGAGTGTGTGTGTGTGGATTGATTAGAGGGTGAGAGTGTGTGTGTGGATTGATTAGAGGGTGAGAGTGTGTGTGTGGATTGATTAGAGGGTGAGAGTGTGTGTGTGTGGATTGATTAGAGGGTGAGAGTGTGTGTGTGTGGATTGATTAGAGGGTGAGAGTGTGTGTGTGTGGATTGATTACAGGGTGAGAGAGTGTGTGGGTGGATTGATTAGAGGGTGAGAGTGTGTGTGTGTAGATTGATTAGAGGGTGAGAGTGTGTGTGTGTGGATTGATTACAGGGTGAGAGAGTGTGTGGGTGGATTGATTAGAGGATGAGAGTGTGTGTGTGTGGATTGATTAGGGGGTGAGAGTGTGTGTGTGTGGATTGATTAGAGGATGAGAGTGTGTGTGTGTGGATTGATTAGAGGGTGAGAGTGTGTGTGTGTGGATTGATTAGAGGGTGAGAGTGTGTGTGTGTGGATTGATTAGAGAGTGAGAGTGTTTGTGTGTGGATTGATTAGGGGGTGAGAGTGTGTGTGTGTGGATTGATTAGAGGGTGAGAGTGTGTGTGTGTGAGGATTGATTAGGGGGTGAGAATGTGTGTGTGTGGATTGATTAGAGGGTGAGAGTGTTTGTGTGTGGATTGATTAGAGTGTGAGAGTGTGTGTGTGTGGATTGATCAGAGGGTGAGAGTGTGTGTGTGTGGATTATTTAGATGGTGAGAGTGTGTGTGTGGATTGATTAGAGGGTGAGAGTGTGTGTGTGAGGATTGATTAGAGGGTGAGAGTGTGTGTTTGTGGATTGATTAGAGTGTGAGTGTGTTTGTGTGTGGATTGATTAGAGGGTGAGAGTGTGTATGTGGATTGATTAGAGGGTGAGAGTGTGTGTGTGGATTGATTAGAGGGTGAGAGTGTGTGTGTGTGGATTGATTAGAGGGTGAGTGTGTGTGGATTGATTAGAGGGTGAGAGTGTGTGTGTGTGGATTGATTAGAGGGTGAGAGTGTGTTTGTGGATTGATTAGAGGGTGAGAGTGTGTGTGTGTGGATTGATAAGAGGGTGAGAGTGTGTGTGGATTGATTAGAGGGTGAGAGTGTGTGTGTGTGGATTGATTAGTGGGTGAGAGTGTGTGTGTGTGGATTGATTAGAGGGTGAGAGTGTGTGTGTGTGGATTGATTAGTGGGTGAGAGAGTGTGTGTGTGGATTGATTAGTGGGTGAGAGTGTGTGTGTGTGGATTGATTAGAGGGTGAGAGTGTGTGTGTGTGTGGATTGATTAGTGGGTGAGAGTGTGTGTGTGTGGATTGATTAGTGGGTGAGAGTGTGTGTGTGTGGATTGATTAGAGGGTGTGTGAGTGTGTGTGTGTGGATTGATTAGTGGGTGAGAGAGTGTGTGTGTGGATTGATTAGAGGGTGAGAGTGTGTGTGTGTGTGGATTGATTAGTGGGTGAGAGTGTGTGTGTGTGGATTGATTAGTGGGTGAGAGTGTGTGTGTGGATTGATTAGAGGGTGAGAGTGTGTGTGTGGATTGATTAGAGGGTGAGTGTGTGTGTGTGTGGATTGATTAGAGGGTGAGAGTGTGTGTGTGGATTGATTAGAGGGTGAGAGTGTGTGTGTGTGATTGATTAGAGGGTGAGAGTGTGTGTGTGTGGATTGATTAGAGGGTGAGAGTGTGTGTGTGTGTGGATTGATTAGAGGGTGAGAGTGTGTGTGAGGATTGATTAGAGGGTGAGTGTGTGTGTGGGGATTGATTAGGGGGTGAGAGTGTGTGTGTGTGGATTGATTAGAGGGTGAGAGTGTGTGTGAGGATTGATTAGAGGGTGAGAGTGTGTGTGTGTGATTGATTAGAGGGTGAGAGTGTGTGTGTGGATTGATTAGAGGGTGAGAGTGTGTGTGTGTGATTGATTAGAGGGTGAGAGTGTGTGTGTGTGGATTGATTAGAGGGTGAGAGTGTGTGTGTGTGGATTGATTAGAGGGTGAGAGAGTGTGTGAGGATTGATTAGAGGGTGAGTGTGTGTGTGGGGATTGATTAGGGGGTGAGAGTGTGTGTGTGTGGATTGATTAGAGGGTGAGAGTGTGTGTGTGTGGATTGATTAGAGGGTGAGAGTGTGTGTGTGTGGATTGATTAGAGGGTGAGAGTGTGTGTGTGCGTGGATTGATTAGAGGGTGAGTGTGTGTGTGTGGATTGATTAGAGGGTGAGAGTGTGTGTGTGCGTGGATTGATTAGAGGGTGAGTGTGTGTGTGTGCGTGGATTGATTAGAGGGTGAGTGTGTGTGTCTGTGGATTGATTAGAGGGTGAGAGTGTGTGTGAGGATTGATTAGAGGGTGAGTGTGTGTGTGTGTGGATTGATTAGAGGGTGAGAGTGTGTGTGTGTGATTGATTAGAGGGTGAGAGTGTGTGTGTGCGTGGATTGATTAGAGGGTGAGTGTGTGTGTGTGGATTGATTAGAGGGTGAGAGTGTGTGTGTGCGTGGATTGATTAGAGGGTGAGTGTGTGTGTGTGCGTGGATTGATTAGAGGGTGAGTGTGTGTGTGTGGATTGATTAGGGGGTGAGAGTGTGTGTGTGTGGATTGATTAGAGGGTGAGAGTGTGTGTGTGCGTGGATTGATTAGAGGGTGAGTGTGTGAGTGTGTGGATTGATTAGAGGGTGAGTGTGTGTGTGTGGATTGATTAGGGGGTGAGAGTGTGTGTGTGCGTGGATTGATTAGAGGGTGAGTGTGTGTGTGTGGATTGATTAGGGGGTGAGAGTGTGTGTGTGCGGATTGATTAGAGGGTGAGAGTGTGTGTGTGCGTGGATTGATTAGAGGGTGAGTGTGTGTGTGTGGATTGATTAGGGGGTGAGAGTGTGTGTGTGGATTGATTAGAGGGTGAGTGTGTGTGTGTGGATTGATTAGAGGGTGAGAGTGTGTGTGTGTGGATTGATTAGAGGGTGAGAGTGTGTGTGTGTGGATTGATTAGAGGGTGAGAGTGTGTGTGTGTGGATTGATTAGAGGGTGAGAGTGTGTGTGCGTGGATTGATTAGAGGGTGAGTGTGTGTGTGTGGATTGATTAGGGGTGAGAGTGTGTGTGTGTGGATTGATTAGAGGGTGAGAGTGTGTGTGTGTGGATTGATTAGAGGGTGAGAGTGTGTGTGAGGATTGATTAGAGGGTGAGTGTGTGTGTGTGTGGATTGATTAGAGGGTGAGAGTGTGTGTGTGTGGATTGATTAGAGGGTGAGAGTGTGTGTGTGTGGATTGATTAGAGGGTGAGAGTGTGTGTGAGGATTGATTAGAGGGTGAGTGTGTGTGTGTGTGGATTGATTAGGGGGTGAGATTTTGTGTGTGTGGATTGATTAGAGGGTGAGAGTGTGTGTGAGGATTGATTAGAGGGTGAGTGTGTGTGTGTGTGGATTGATTAGAGGGTGAGAGTGTGTGTGTGTGATTGATTAGGGGGTGAGAGTTTGTGTGTGTGGATTGATTAGAGGGTGAGAGTGTGTGTGAGGATTGATTAGAGGGTGAGTGTGTGTGTGTGTGGATTGATTAGAGGGTGAGAGTGTGTGTGTGTGGATTGATTAGGGGGTGAGAGTGTGTGTGTGAGGATTGATTAGAGGGTGAGTGTGTGTGTGTGTGGATTGATTAGGGGGTGAGAGTGTGTGTGTGTGGATTGATTAGAGGGTGAGAGTGTGTGTGAGGATTGATTAGAGGGTGAGTGTGTGTGTGTGTGGATTGATTAGAGGGTGAGAGTGTGTGTGTGGATTGATTAGAGGGTGAGAGTGTGTGTGTGTGGATTGATTAGGGGGTGAGAGTGTGTGTGTGTGGATTGATTAGAGGGTGAGAGTGTGTGTGAGGATTGATTAGAGGGTGAGTGTGTGTGTGTGTGGATTGATTAGAGGGTGAGAGTGTGTGTGTGTGGATTGATTAGGGGGTGAGAGTGTGTGTGTGTGGATTGATTAGAGGGTGAGAGTGTGTGTGAGGATTGATTAGAGGGTGAGTGTGTGTGTGTGTGGATTGATTAGAGGGTGAGAGTGTGTGTGTGTGATTGATTAGAGGGTGAGAGTGTGTGTGTGTGGATTGATTAGAGGGTGAGAGTGTGTGTGTGTGGATTGATTAGGGGGTGAGAGTGTGTGTGTGGATTGATTAGAGGGTGAGAGTGTGTGTGTGTGGATTGATTAGAGGGTGAGAGTGTGTGTGTGTGGATTGATTAGAGGGTGAGAGTGTGTGTGTGTGGATTGATTAGAGGGGTGAGAGTGTGTGTGTGGATTGATTACAGGGTGAGTTTGTGTGTGGATTGATTAGAGGGTGAGAGTGTGTGTGTGTGGATTGATTAGGGGGTGAGAGTGTGTGTGTGGATTGATTAGGGGTGAGTGTGTGTGTGTGGATTGATTAGGGGGTGAGTGTGTGTTTGTGTGGATTGATTAGAGGGTGAGAGTGTGTGTGTGTGGATTGATTAGAGGGTGAGAGTGTGTGTGTGTGGATTGATTAGAGGGTGAGAGTGTGTGTGTGTGGATTGATTAGGGGGTGAGTGTGTGTTTGTGTGGATTGATTAGAGGGTGAGAGTGTGTGTGTGTGGATTGATTAGAGGGTGAGAGTGTGTGTGTGTGGATTGATTAGGGGGTGAGAGTGTGTGTGTGTGGATTGATTAGAGGGTGAGAGTGTGTGTGTGTGGATTGATTAGGGGGTGAGAGTGTGTGTGTGGATTGATTAGAGGGTGAGAGTGTGTGTGTGTGGATTGATTAGGGGGTGAGTGTGTGTTTGTGTGGATTGATTAGAGGGTGAGAGTGTGTGTGTGTGGATTGATTAGAGGGTGAGAGTGTGTGTGTGTGGATTGATTAGAGGGTGAGAGTGTGTGTGTGGATTGATTAGAGGGTGAGAGTGTGTGTGTGGATTGATTAGAGGGTGAGAGTGTGTGTGTGGATTGATTACAGGGTGAGTGTGTGTGTGTGGATTGATTAGAGGGTGAGAGTGTGTGTGTGTGGATTGATTAGAGGGTGTGAGTGTGTGTGTGGATTGATTACAGGGGTGAGAGTGTGTGTGTGTGGATTGATTAGGGGTGAGAGTGTGTGTGTGGATTGATTACAGGGTGAGTGTGTGTGTGTGGATTGATTAGAGGGTGAGAGTGTGTGTGTGTGGATTGATTAGGGGGTGAGTGTGTGCTTGTGTGGATTGATTAGAGGGTGAGAGTCTGTGTGTGTGGATTGATTAGAGGGTGAGAGTCTGTGTGTGTGGATTGATTAGAGGGTGAGAGTGTGTGTGTGGATTGATTAGGGGGTGAGTGTGTGTTTGTGTGGATTGATTAGAGGGTGAGAGTGTGTGTGTGTGGATTGATTAGAGGGTGAGAGTGTGTGTGAGTGGATTGATTAGGGGGTGAGAGTGTGTGTGTGTGGATTGATTAGAGGGTGAGAGTGTGTGTGTGTGGATTGATTAGGGGGTGAGAGTGTGTGTGTGGATTGATTAGAGGGTGAGAGTGTGTGTGTGTGGATTGATTAGGGGGTGAGTGTGTGTTTGTGTGGATTGATTAGAGGGTGAGAGTGTGTGTGTGTGGATTGATTAGAGGGTGAGAGTGTGTGTGTGTGGATTGATTAGAGGGTGAGAGTGTGTGTGTGGATTGATTAGAGGGTGAGAGTGTGTGTGTGGATTGATTAGAGGGTGAGAGTGTGTGTGTGGATTGATTACAGGGTGAGTGTGTGTGTGTGGATTGATTAGAGGGTGAGAGTGTGTGTGTGTGGATTGATTAGAGGGTGAGAGTGTGTGTGTGGATTGATTACAGGGTGAGAGTGTGTGTGTGTGGATTGATTAGGGGGTGAGAGTGTGTGTGTGTGGATTGATTATAGGGTGAGTGTGTGTGTGTGGATTGATTAGAGGGTGAGAGTGTGTGTGTGTGGATTGATTAGGGGGTGAGTGTGTGCTTGTGTGGATTGATTAGAGGGTGAGAGTCTGTGTGTGTGGATTGATTAGAGGGTGAGAGTCTGTGTCTGTGGATTGATTAGAGGGTGAGAGTGTGTGTGTGTGGATTGATTAGAGGGTGAGAGTGTGTGTGTGTGGATTGATTAGAGGGTGAGAGTGTGTGTGTGTGGATTGATTAGGGGGTGAGTGTGTGCTTGTGTGGATTGATTAGAGGGTGAGAGTGTGTGTGTGTGGATTGATTAGAGGGTGAGAGTGTGCGTGTGTGGATTGATTAGAGGGTGAGAGTGTGTGTGTGTGGATTGATTAGAGGGTGAGAGTGTGTGTGTGTGGATTGATTAGAGGGCGAGAGAGTGTGTGTGTGGATTGATTAGAGGGTGAGAGTGTGTGTGTGTGGATTGATTAGAGGGTGAGTGTGTGTGTGTGTGGATTGATTAGAGGGTGAGTGTGTGTGCGGATTGATTAGAGGGTGAGAGTGTGTGTGTGGATTGATTAGAGGGTGAGAGTGTGTGTGTGTGGATTGATTAGGGGGTGAGTGTGTGTTTGTGTGGATTGATTAGAGGGTGAGAGTCTGTGTGTGTGGATTGATTAGAGGGTGAGAGTGTGTGTGTGTGGATTGATTAGAGGGTGAGAGTGTGCGTGTGTGGATTGATTAGGGGGTGAGTGTGTGTTTGTGTGGATTGATTAGAGGGTGAGAGTCTGTGTGTGTGGATTGATTAGAGGGTGAGAGTGTGTGTGTGTGGATTGATTAGAGGGTGAGTGTGTGTGGATTGATTAGAGGGTGAGAGTGTGTGTCTGTGGATTGATTAGAGGGTGAGAGTGTGTGTGTGGATTGATTAGAGGGTGAGAGTGTGTGTGTGTGGATTGATAAGAGGGTGAGAGTGTGTGTGGATTGATTATCGGGTGAGAGTGTGTATGTGTGGATTGATTAGTGGGTGAGAGTGTGTGTGTGTGGATTGATTAGAGGGTGAGAGTGTGTGTGTGTGGATTGATTAGTGGGTGAGAGTGTGTGTGTGGATTGATTAGGGGGTGAGAGAGTGTGTGTGTGGATTGATTAGAGGGTGAGAGTGTGTGTGTGTGGATTGACTAGAGGGTGAGAGTGTGTGTGTGGATTGATTAGAGGGTGAGAGTGTGTGTGTGTGGATTGATTAGAGGGTGAGAGAGTGTGTGTGTGGATTGATTAGAGGGTGAGAGTGTGTGTGTGAGGATTGATTAGAGGGTGAGAGTGTGTGTGTGGATTGATTAGAGGGTGAGAGTGTGTGTGTGTGGATTGATTAGTGGGTGAGAGTGTGTGTGTGGATTGATTAGGGGGTGAGAGTGTGTATGTGTGGATTGATTAGTGGGTGAGAGAGTGTGTGTGTGGATTGATTAGTGGGTGAGTGTGTGTGTGTGTGGATTGATTAGAGGTTGAGAGTGTGTGTGTGTGGATTGATTAGAGGGTGAGAGTGTGTATGTGTGGATTGATTAGAGGGTGAGAGTGTGTGTGTGGATTGATTAGAGGGTGAGAGTGTGTATGTGTGGATTGATTAGTGGGTGAGAGAGTGTGTGTGTGGATTGATTAGTGGGTGAGTGTGTGTGTGTGTGGATTGATTAGAGGGTGAGAGAGTGTGTGTGAGTGGATTGATTAGAGGGTGAGAGTGTGTATGTGTGGATTGATTAGTGGGTGAGAGAGTGTGTGTGTGGATTGATTAGTGGGTGAATGTGTGTGTGTGGATTGATTAGAGGGTGAGAGTGTGTGTGAGTGGATTGATTAGAGGGTGAGAGTGTGTATGTGTGGATTGATTAGTGGGTGAGAGAGTGTGTGTGTGTGGATTGATTAGAGGGTGAGAGAGTGTGTGTGTGGATTGATTAGTGGGTGAGTGTGTGTGTGTGTGGATTGATTCGAGGGTGAGAGTGTGTGTGTGGATTGATTAGAGGGTGAGAGTGTGTGTGTGTGGATTGATTAGTGGGTGAGAGTGTGTGTGTGCGGATTGATTAGAGGGTGAGAGTGTGTGTGTGTGGATTGATTAGAGGGTGAGTGTGTGTGTGTGTGAGGATTGATTAGAGGTTGAGAGTGTGTGTGTGTGGATTGATTGGAGGGTGAGTGTGTGTGTGTGAGGATTGATTAGAGGGTGAGAGTGTGTGTGTGTGGATTGATTAGTGGGTGAGAGTGTGTGTGTGGATTGATTAGGGGGTGAGAGTCTGTGTGTGTGGATTGATTAGAGGGTGAGAGTGTGTGTGTGTGGATTGATTAGAGGGTGAGAGTGTGTGTGTGTGGATTGATTAGTGGGTGAGAGTGTGTGTGTGCGGATTGATTAGAGGGTGAGAGTGTGTGTGTGTGGATTGATTAGAGGGTGAGTGTGTGTGTGTGTGAGGATTGATTAGAGGTTGAGTGTGTTTGTGTGTGGATTGATTGGAGGGTGAGTGTGTGTGTGTGAGGATTGATTAGAGGTTGTGAGTGTGTGTGTGAGGATTGATTAGAGGGTGAGAGTGTGTGTGTGTGGATTGATTAGTGGGTGAGAGTGTGTGTGTGGATTGATTAGGGGGTGAGAGTCTGTGTGTGTGGATTGATTAGAGGGTGAGGGGGTGTGTGTGTGGATTGATTAGAGGGTGAGAGTGTGTGTGTGGATTGTTAGAGGGTGAGGGGGTGTGTGTGTGGATTGATTAGAGGGTGAGAGTGTGTGTGTGTGGATGTTAGGGGGTGAGTGTGTGTGTGTGTGGATTGATTAGAGGGTGAGAGTGTGTGTGTGTGGATTGATTAGAGGGTGAGAGTGTGTGTGTGTGGATTGATTAGAGGGTGAGGGTGTGTGTGTGTGGATTGATTAGAGGGTGAGGGTGTGTGTGTGTGGATTGATTAGAGGTTGAGAGTGTGTGTGTGTGGATTGATTAGAGGGTGAGTGTGTGTGTGTGTGAGGATTGATTAGGGGTGAGAGTGTGTGTGTGGATTGATTAGAGGGTGAGAGTGTGTGTGTGTGGATTGATTAGTGGGTGAGAGTGTGTGTGTGGATTGATTAGGGGGTGAGAGTGTGTGTGTGTGGATTGATTAGAGGGTGAGGGGGTGTGTGTGTGGATTGATTAGAGGGTTAGAGTGTGTGTGTGGATTGATTAGAGGGTGAGAGTGTGTGTGTGTGGAATGATTAGGGGTGAGAGTGTGTGTGTGTGGATTGATTAGAGGGTGAGAGTGTGTGTGTGTGGATTGATTGGAGGGTGAGAGTGTGTGTGTGTGGATTGATTAGAGGGTGAGAGTGTGTGTGTGTGGATTGATTAGAAGATTAGAGGGTGAGAGTGTGTGTGTGTGGATTGATTAGAGAGTGAGAGTGTATGTGTGTAGATTGATTAGAGGGTGAGGGTGTGTGTGTGTGGATTGATTAAGGGTGAGTGTGTGTGTGTGTGGATTGATTAGAGGGTGAGAGTGTGTGTGTGTGGATTGATTAGAGGGTGAGGGTGTGTGTGTGTGGATTGATTAGAGGGTGAGTGTGTGTGTGTGTGGATTGATTAGAGGGTGAGAGTGTGTGTGTGTGGATTGATTAGAGGGTGAGAGTGTGTGTGTGTGGATTGATTAGAGGGTGAGAGTGTTTGTGTGTGGATTGATTAGAGGGTGAGAGTGTGTGTGTGTGGATTGATTAGAGGGTGAGTGTGTGTGTGTGTGGATTAATTAGAGGGTGAGTGTGTGTGTGTGTGGATTGATTAGGGGGTGAGAGTGTGTGTGTGTGGATTGATTAGAGGGTGAGAGTGTGTGTGTGTGGATTGATTAGAGGGTGAGAGTGTGTGTGTGTGGATTGATTAGAGGGTGAGAGTGTGTGTGTGTGGATTGATTAGGGGGTGAGAGTGTGTGTGTGTGGAATGATTAGAGGGTGAGAGTGTGTGTGTGTGGATTGATTAGAGGGTGAGAGTGTGTGTGTGTGGATTGATTAGAGGGTGAGAGTGTGTGTGTGTGGATTGATTAGAGGGTGAGAGTGTGTGTGTGTGGATTGATTAGAGGGTGAGAGTGTGTGTGTGTGGATTGATTAGAGGGTGAGAGTGTGTGTGTGTGGATTGATTAGAGGGTGAGAGTGTGTGTGTGTGGATTGATTAGAGGGTGAGAGTGTGTGTGTGTGGATTGATTAGAGGGTGAGAGTGTGTGTGTGTGGATTGATTAGAGGGTGAGAGTGTGTGTGTGATGATTAGAGGGTGAGAGTGTGTGTGTGTGGATTGATTAGAGGGTGAGAGTGTGTGTGTGTGATTGATTAGAGGGTGAGAGTGTGTGTGTGTGGATTGATTAGAGGGTGAGAGTGTGTGTGTGTGGATTGATTAGAGGGTGAGAGTGTGTGTGTGTGGATTGATTAGAGGGTGAGAGTGTGTGTGTGTGGATTGATTAGGGGGTGAGAGTGTGTGTTTGTGGATTGATTAGAGGGTGAGAGTGTGTGTCTGTGGATTGATTAGAGGGTGAGAGTGTGTGTGTGGATTGATTAGAGGGTGAGAGTGTGTGTGTGTGGATTGATAAGAGGGTGAGAGTGTGTGTGGATTGATTATAGGGTGGAGTGTGTATGTGTGGATTGATTAGTGGGTGAGAGTGTGTGTGTGTGGATTGATTAGAGGGTGAGAGTGTGTGTGTGGATTGATTAGAGGGTGAGAGTGTGTGTGTGTGGATTGATTAGTGGGTGAGAGTGTGTGTGTGTGGATTGATTAGGGGGTGAGAGAGTGTGTGTGTGGATTGATTAGAGGGTGAGAGTGTGTGTGTGGATTGATTAGAGGGTGAGAGTGTGTGTGTGAGGATTGATTAGAGGGTGAGAGTGTGTGTGTGTGGATTGATTAGAGGGTGAGAGTGTGTGTGTGTGGATTGATTAGAGGGTGAGAGTGTGTGTGTGTGGATTGATTAGAGGGTGAGAGTGTGTGTGTGGATTGATTAGGGGGTGAGAGTGTGTGTGGATGTGGATTGTTAGTGGGTGGAGTGTGTGTGTGTGTGGATTGATTAGAGGGTGAGAGTGTGTGTGTGGATTGATTAGAGGGTGAGAGTGTGTGTGTGGATTGATTAGAGGGTGAGAGTGTGTGTGTGTGGATTGATTAGAGGGTGAGTGTGTGTGTGTGTGGATTGATTAGAGGGTGAGAGTGTGTGTGTGTGGATTGATTAGAGGGTGAGAGTGTGTGTGTGTGGATTGATTAGTGGGTGAGTGTGTGTGTGTGGATTGATTAGAGGGTGAGAGTGTGTGTGTGTGGATTGATTAGAGGGTGAGAGTGTGTGTGTGTGGATTGATTAGGGGTGAGAGTGTGTGTGTGTGGATTGATTAGAGGGTGAGAGTGTGTGTGTGGATTGATTAGAGGGTGAGAGTGTGTGTGTGAGGATTGATTAGAGGGTGAGAGTGTGTGTGTGTGGATTGATTAGAGGGTGAGAGTGTGTGTGTGTGGATTGATTAGAGGGTGAGAGTGTGTGTGTGTGGATTGATTAGAGGGTGAGAGTGTGTGGTGTGTGGATTGATTAGAGGGTGAGAGTGTGTGTGTGTGGATTGATTAGAGGGTGAGAGTGTGTGTGTGAGGATTGATTAGAGGGTGAGAGTGTGTGTGTGTGGATTGATTAGAGGGTGAGAGTGTGTGTGTGTGGATTGATTAGAGGGTGAGAGTGTGTGTGTGTGGATTGATTAGAGGGTGAGAGTGTGTGTGTGTGGATTGATTAGAGGGTGAGTGTGTGTGTGTGGATTGATTAGAGGGTGAGAGTGTGTGTGTGAGGATTGATTAGAGGGTGAGAGTGTGTGTGTGTGGATTGATTAGAGGGTGAGAGTGTGTGTGTGTGGATTGATTAGAGGGTGAGTGTGTGTGTGAGGATTGATTAGAGGGTGAGAGTGTGTGTGTGAGGATTGATTAGAGGGTGAGAGTGTGTGTGTGTGGATTGATTAGAGGGTGAGAGTGTGTGTGTGTGGATTGATTAGAGGGTGAGAGTGTGTGTGTGTGGATTGATTAGAGGGTGAGTGTGTGTGTGTGGATTGATTAGAGGGTGAGAGTGTTTGTGTGAGGATTGATTAGAGGGTGAGAGTGTGTGTGTGTGGATTGATTAGAGGGTGAGAGTGTGTGTGTGTGGATGATTAGAGGGTGAGAGTGTGTGTGTGTGTGGATTGATTAGAGGGTGAGTGTGTGTGTGTGGATTGATTAGAGGGTGAGAGTGTGTGTGTGTGGATTGATTAGAGGGTGAGAGTGTGTGTGTGGGATTGATTAGAGGGTGAGAGTGTGTGTGTGTGGATTGATTAGAGGGTGAGAGTGTGTGTGTGGGATTGATTAGAGGGTGAGAGTGTGTGTGTGTGGATTGATTAGAGGGTGAGAGTGTGTGTGTGTGGATTGATTAGAGGGTGAGAGTGTGTGTGTGTGTGGATTGATTAGAGGGTGAGAGTGTGTGTGTGTGGATTGATTAGAGGGTGAGAGTGTGTGTGTGGATTGATTAGAGGGTGAGTGTGTGTGTGTGGATTGATTAGAGGGTGAGAGTGTGTGTGTGTGGATTGATTAGAGGGTGAGAGTGTGTGTGTGGATTGATTAGAGGGTGAGAGTGTGTGTGTGTGGATTGATTAGAGGGTGAGAGTGTGTGTGTGGATTGATTAGAGGGTGAGAGTGTGTGTGTGAGGATTGATTAGAGGGTGAGAGTGTGTGTGTGTGGATTGATTAGTGGGTGAGAGTGTGTGTGTGGATTGATTAGAGGGTGAGAGTGTGTGTGTGTGGATTGATTAGAGGGTGAGAGTGTGTGTGTGGATTGATTAGAGGGTGAGAGTGTGTGTGTGTGGATTGATTAGTGGGTGAGAGTGTGTGTGTGGATTGATTAGAGGGTGAGTGTGTGTGTGTGTGGATTGATTAGAGGGTGAGTGTGTGTGTGTGTGGATTGATTAGAGGGTGAGAGTGTGTGTGTGTGATTGATTAGAGGGTGAGAGTGTGTGTGTGTGGATTGATTAGAGGGTGAGAGTGTGTGTGTGTGGATTGATTAGAGGGTGAGAGTGTGTGTGTGTGGATTGATTAGAGGGTGAGGGGTGTGTGTGTGGATTGATTAGAGGGTGAGAGTGTGTGTGTGGATTGATTAGAGGGTGAGAGTGTGTGTGTGTGGATTGATTAGAGGGTGAGTGTGTGTGTGTGGATTGATTAGAGGGTGAGAGTGTGTGTGTGTGGATTGATTAGAGGGTGAGAGTGTGAGTGTGTGGATTGATTAGAGGGTGAGAGTGTGTGTGTGTGGATTGATTAGAGGGTGAGAGTGTGTGTGTGTGGATTGATTAGAGGGTGAGAGTGTGAGTGTGGATTGATTAGAGGGTGAGAGTGTGTGTGTGTGGATTGATTAGAGGGTGAGAGTGTGAGTGTGGATTGATTAGAGGGTGAGAGTGTGTGTGTGTGGATTGATTAGAGGGTGAGAGTGTGTGTGTGGATTGATTAGAGGGTGAGAGTGTGTGTGTGTGGATTGATTAGAGGGTGAGAGTGTGTGTGTGTGGATTGATTAGAGGGTGAGAGTGTGTGTGTGTGGATTGATTAGAGGGTGAGAGTGTGTGTGTGTGGATTGATTAGAGGGTGAGTGTGTGTGTGTGGATTGATTAGGGGTGAGAGTGTGTGTGTGTGGATTGATTAGAGGGTGAGAGTGTGTGTGTGGATTGATTAGGGGTGAGAGTGTGTGTGTGTGATTGATTAGAGGGTGAGAGTGTGTGTGTGTGGATTGATTAGAGGGTGAGAGTGTGTGTGTGTGGATTGATTAGAGGGTGAGAGTGTGTGTGTGATTGATTAGATGGTGAGAGTGTGTGTGTGTGGATTGATTAGGGGGAGAGTGTGTGTGTGTGGATTGATTAGAGGGTGAGAGTGTGTGTGTGTGGATTGATTAGAGGGTGAGAGTGTGTGTGTGTGGATTGATTAGAGGGTGAGAGTGTGTGTGTGTGGATTGATTAGAGGGTGAGAGTGTGTGTGTGTGGATTGATTAGAGGGTGAGAGTGTGTGTGTGTGATTGATTAGAGGGTGAGAGTGTGTGTGTGTGGATTGATTAGAGGGTGAGAGTGTGTGTGTGTGATTGATTAGAGGGTGAGAGTGTGTGTGTGGATTGATTAGAGGGTGAGAGTGTGTGTGTGTGGATTGATTAGGGGGTGAGAGTGTGTGTGTGTGGATTGATTAGAGGGTGAGAGTGTGTGTCTGTGGATTGATTAGAGGGTGAGAGTGTGTGTGTGGATTGATTAGAGGGTGAGAGTGTGTGTGTGTGGATTGATAAGAGGGTGAGAGTGTGTGTGTGGATTGATTATAGGGTGGGAGTGTGTATGTGTGGATTGATTAGTGGGTGAGAGTGTGTGTGTGTGGATTGATTAGAGGGTGAGAGTGTGTGTGTGGATTGATTAGAGGGTGAGAGTGTGTGTGTGTGGATTGATTAGTGGGTGAGAGTGTGTGTGTGGATTA